>NW_027006010.1:77500-100000 GCF_036934945.1 Oncorhynchus masou masou | reverse complement strand
CTCCACTGTTAACATCCAATACCTCTACTGTTAACATCCAATACCTCTACTTTTAACATCCAATACCTCTACCGTTAACATCCAATACCTCTACTGTTAACATCCAATACCTCTACTGTTAACATCCAATACCTCTACTGTTAACATCCAATACCTCTACTTTTAACATCCAATACCTCTACCGTTAACATCCAATACCTCTACTGTTAACATCCAATACCTCTACTGTTAACATCCAAACCTCTACTGTTAACATCCAATACCTCTACCGTTAACATCCAATTCCTCTACTGTTAACATCCAATACCTCTACTGTTAACATCCAATACCTCTACCGTTAACATCCAATACCTCTACCATTAACATCCAACACCTCTACTGTTAACATCCAATACCTCTACCGTTAACATCCAATACCTCTACCGTTAACATCCAATACCTCTACTGTTAACATCCAATACCTCTACTGTTAACATCCAATACCTCTACCATTAACATCCAACACCTCTACTGTTAACATCCAATACCTCTACTGTTAACATCCAATACCTCTACTGTTAACATGCGATACCTCTACTGTTAACATCCAATACCTCTACTGTTAACATCCAATACCTCTACTGTTAACATCCAATACCTCTACTGTTAACATCCAATACCTCTACTGTTAACATCCAATACCTCTACTGTTAACATCCAATACCTCTACTGTTAACATCCAATACCTCTACTGTTAACATCCAATACCTCTACTGTTAACATCCAATACCTCTACTGTTAACATCCAATACCTCTACTGTTAACATCCAATACCTCTACTGTTAACATCCAATACCTCTACTGTTAACATCCAATACCTCTACTGTTAACATCCAATACCTCCACTGTTAACATCCAATACCTCTACTGTTAACATCCAATACCTCTACTGTTAACATCCAATACCTCTACTGTTAACATCCAATACCTCTACTGTTAACATCCAATACCTCTACTGTTAACATCCAATACCTCTACTGTTAACATCCAATACCTCTACTGTTAACATCCAATACCTCTACCGTTAACATCCAATACCTCTACTGTTAACATCCAATACCTCTACCGTTAACATCCAATACCTCTACTGTTAACATCCAATACCTCTACTGTTAACATCCAATACCTCTACTGTTAACATCCAATACCTCTACCGTTAACATCCAATACCTCTACTGTTAACATCCAATACCTCTACCGTTAACATCCAATACCTCTACTGTTAACATCCAATACCTCTACCGTTAACATCCAATACCTCTACTGTTAACATCCAATAACTCTACTGTTAACATCCAATACCTCTACTGTTAACATGCAATACCTCTACCGTTAACATCCAATACCTCTACTGTTAACACCTCTACTGTTAACATGCAATACCTCTACCGTTAACATCCAATACCTCTACTGTTAACATCCAATACCTCTACTGTTAACATCCAATACCTCTACTGTTAACATCCAATACCTCTACTGTTAACATGCAATACCTCTACCGTTAACATCCAATACCTCTACTGTTAACACCTCTACTGTTAACATGCAATACCTCTACCGTTAACATCCAATACCTCTACTGTTAACATCCAATACCTCTACTGTTAACATCCAATACCTCTACCGTTAACATCCAATACCTCTACCGTTAACATCCAATACCTCTACTGTTAACATCCAATACCTCTACTGTTAACATCCAATACCTCTACTGTTAACACCTCTACTGTTAACATCCAATACCTCTACCGTTAACATCCAATACCTCTACTGTTAACATCCAATGCCTCTACTGTTAACATCCAATACCTCTACCGTTAACATCCAATACCTCTACTGTTAACATCCAATACCTCTACTGTTAACATCCAATACCTCTACTGTTAACATCCAATACCTCTACCGTTAACATCCAATACCTCTACCGTTAACATCCAATACCTCTACTGTTAACATCCAATACCTCTACTGTTAGCATCCAATACCTCTACTGTTAACATCCAATACCTCTACTGTTAACATCCAATACCTCTACCGTTAACATCCAATACCTCTACTGTTAACATCCAACACCTCTACTGTTAACATCCAATACCTCTACCGTTAACATCCAATACCTCTACTGTTAACATCCAATACCTCTCCCATTAACATCCAATACCTCTACTGTTAACATCCAATACCTCTACTGTTAACATCCACTACCTCTACCTTTAACATCCAATACCTCTACCGTTAACATCCACTACCTCTACTGTTAACATCCAATACCTCTACCGTTAACATCCAATACCTCTACTGTTAACATCCACTACCTCTACCTTTAACATCCAATACCTCTACCGTTAACATCCAATACCTCTACTGTCAACATCCAATACCTCTACCGTTAACATTCAATAACTCTACTGTTAACATCCAATACCTCTACCGTTAACATCCAATACCTCTACTGTTAACATCCAATACCTCTACTGTTAACATCCAATACATCCACTGTTAACATCCAATACCTCTACTGTTAACATCCAATACCTCTACTGTTAACATCCACTACCTCTACTGTTAACATCCAATACCTCTACTGTTAACATCCACTACCTCTACTGTTAACATCCAATACCTCCACTGTTAACATCCAATACCTCTACCGTTAACATCCAATACCTCTACTGTTAACATCCAATACCTCCACTGTTAACATCCAATACCTCTACTGTTAACATCCAATACCTCTACTGTTAACATCCAATACCTCTACCGTTAACATCCAATACCTCTACCGTTAACATCCAATACCTCTACTGTTAACATCCAATACCTCTACTGTTAACATCCAATACCTCCACTGTTTAGATGTTATGTTCAGTAAATGTAATGGATCATGTGATGATACAGTCACTGTAATACAGGAAGTAAACTTCTGTTGGTTTTACGAAACTGTGAAATCCTTTTTTAGACATGTTTTATTGGTTGATGACACTCTGATGCAAGACATTTATGTAAAGATATATCATGGAGGTATGTTGAGTGTCTTTCTCCCTGTGTGTGTGTGTGTGTGCGTGCGTGCGTGCGTGCGTGCGTGCGTAGGTCTCTTACCACACTGGGCTGTGTGATCTCTGCGCTGGCGGACCAGTCTGCAGGGAAAGGGGGGAAGAATAAGTTTGTTCCTTACAGAGACTCTGTCCTCACCTGGCTTCTCAAGGTCTGTACTAACACACTCACTCACGCTCCTATCACATTCACCAACACTGAAGTCTACATTATAACTGTCTATCAATTCAACTGTTTGTTCCTATCCCTCCCTCGGTGTTGCCAGGACAACCTGGGTGGCAACAGTAAGACGTGTATGATCGCCACGGTGAGCCCAGCAGCTGATAACTACGAGGAGACGTTGTCCACGCTGCGTTACGCAGACCGCGCCAAGAGGATCGTCAACCACGCCGTGGTCAATGAAGACCCCAACGCACGCATCATCAGAGAGCTCCGGGAGGAAGTGGAGAAACTCAGAGTACAGCTCTCTCAGGCTGAGGTAGGAGACACACACAGAGGCACACACACACGTACGTCCTGCTGGTCCGTCCTGGCTGGTCCGGGTCCGTCCTGGCTGGTCCGATCTGACTGGTCCGATCTGACTGGTCCGTTTTGACTGGTCCGTCCTGGCTGGTCCGTCCGGGCTGGTCCGTCCTGGCTGGTCCGTTCTGACTGGTCCGTCCTGACTGGTCCGTCCTGGCTGGTCCGTCCTGACTGGTCCGTCCTGACTGGTCCGTTTTGACTGTTCCGTCCTGACTGGTCCTTTTTGACTGTTCCGTCCTGGCTGGTCCGTTCTGGCTGGTCCGTTTTGACTGGTCCGTCCGGGCTGGTCCGTCCTGGCTGGTCCGTCCTGGCTGGTCCGTCCTGGCTGGTCCGTCCTGGCTGGTCCGTTCTGACTGGTCCGTCCTGACTGGTCCGTCCTGGCTGGTCCGTCCTGACTGGTCCGTCCTGACTGGTCCGTTTTGACTGGTCCGTCTTGACTGGTCCTTTTTGACTGTTCCGTCCTGGCTGGTCCGTTCTGGCTGGTCCGTCCTGACTGGTCCGTCCTGACTGGCCGTCCTGGCTGGTCCGTCCTGACTGGTCCGTCCTGGCTGGTCCGTCCTGGCTGGTTCGTCCTGGCTGGTCCTTTTTGACTGTTCCGTCCTGGCTGGTCCGTCCGGGCTGGTCCGTCCGGGCTGGTCCGTCCTGGCTGGTCCGTTCTGACTAGTCCGTCCTGACTGGTCCGTCCTGACTGGTCCGTCCTGGCTGGTCCGATCTGACAGGTCCGTCCTGACTGGTCAGTCCTGACTGGTCCATCCTGGCTGGTCCGTTTTGACTGGTCCGTCCTGACTGGTCCTTTTTGACTGTTCCGTCCGGGCTGGTCCGTCCGGGCTGGTCCGTCCTGGCTGGTCCGTCCTGGCTGGTCCGTTCTGACTGGTCCGTCCTGGCTGGTCCGATCTGACAGGTCCGTCCTGACTGGTCCGTCCTGACTGGTCCGTCCTGGCTGGTCCTTTTTGACTGTTCCGTCCTGGCTGGTCCGTTCTGGCTGGTCCGTCCTGACTGGTCCGTCCTGACTGGTCCGTCCTGGCTGGTCCGTCCTGGCTGG
Organism: Oncorhynchus masou masou; assembly: GCF_036934945.1. Lineage (NCBI taxonomy): Eukaryota > Metazoa > Chordata > Actinopteri > Salmoniformes > Salmonidae > Oncorhynchus > Oncorhynchus masou. The sequence continues at coordinate 95,343 of NW_027006010.1, read as the reverse complement.
TCCGTCCTGGCTGGTCCGTCCTGGCTGGTCCTTTTTGACTGTTCCGTCCTGGCTGGTCCGTCCTGACTGGTCCGTCCTGACTGGTCCGTTTTGACTGGTCCGTCTTGACTGGTCCTTTTTGACTGTTCCGTCCTGGCTGGTCCGTTCTGGCTGGTCCGTCCTGACTGGTCCGTCCTGACTGGCCGTCCTGGCTGGTCCGTCCTGACTGGTCCGTCCTGGCTGGTCCGTCCTGGCTGGTTCGTCCTGGCTGGTCCTTTTTGACTGTTCCGTCCTGGCTGGTCCGTCCGGGCTGGTCCGTCCGGGCTGGTCCGTCCTGGCTGGTCCGTTCTGACTAGTCCGTCCTGACTGGTCCGTCCTGACTGGTCCGTCCTGGCTGGTCCGATCTGACAGGTCCGTCCTGACTGGTCAGTCCTGACTGGTCCATCCTGGCTGGTCCGTTTTGACTGGTCCGTCCTGACTGGTCCTTTTTGACTGTTCCGTCCGGGCTGGTCCGTCCGGGCTGGTCCGTCCTGGCTGGTCCGTCCTGGCTGGTCCGTTCTGACTGGTCCGTCCTGGCTGGTCCGATCTGACATGTCCGTCCTGACTGGTCCGTCCTGACTGGTCCGTCCTGGCTGGTCCTTTTTGACTGTTCCGTCCTGGCTGGTCCGTTCTGGCTGGTCCGTCCTGACTGGTCCGTCCTGACTGGTCCGTCCTGGCTGGTCCGTCCTGGCTGGTCCGTCCTGGCTGGTCCGTCCTGGCTGGTCCGTCCTGGCTGGTCCTTTTTGACTGTTCCGTCCTGGCTGGTCCGTCCTGGCTGGTCCGTCCTAGCTGGTCCGTCCTGACTGGTCCGTCCTGACTGGTCCGATCTGACTGGTCCGTTTTGACTGGTCCGATCTGACTGGTCCGTTTTGACTGGTCCGATCTGACTGGTCCGTTTTGACTGGTCCGTCCTGGCTGTTCCGTCCTGACTGGTCCGTCCTGGCTGGTCCGTCCTGACTGGTCCGTCCTGACTGGTCCATCCTGACTGGTCCGTTTTGACTGGTCCGTCCTGGCTGTTCCGTCCTGACTGCTCCGTCCTGGCTGGTCCGTCCTTTCTGGTCCGTCCTGACTGGTCCATCCTGGCTGGTCCGTTTTGACTGGTCCGTCCTGACTGGTCCGTCCTGGCTGGTCCGATCTGACTGGTCCGTCCTTACTGGTCCGTCCTGGCTGGTCCGTCCTGGCTGGTCTGTCCTGGCTGGTCCATCCTGGCTGGTCCGTTCTGACTGGTCCGTGTGTGTCTATGTTCCAGTCTCTAAAGGCTCCAGAGCTGAAGGAGAGGCTTCAGGAGTCAGAGAAGCTGATCCAGGAGATGACCGTTACCTGGGAGCAGAAACTACGCAACACAGAGGAGATTGCTACGGTAACCTACACCCTCACTCACATTCATTTAGCAGATTCATATCACATGGAAGCTTCTGCATTCGCACTAAACCGTTGGTAGTAAATGTCTGTGCAGAGGTAAAATGACATATGTTTGTTATATTTCCATAGGAGCGTCAGCAGCAGCTAGAGAGTATGGGGATCTCCCTGGAGACGTCTGGGATCAAAGTTGGAGATGACAAGTGTTTCCTGGTCAACCTGAATGCAGACCCCGCCCTCAATGAGCTGCTGGTCTACTACCTAAAGGTACACAACCACAACACCAACCACGACACCAACCACAACCACAACACCAACCACAATCACAACACCAACCACAATCACAACACCAACCACAATCACAACACCAACCACAACACCAACCACAATCACAACACCAACCACAACACCAACCACAACCACAACAACAACCACAATCACAACACCAACCACAATCACAACACCAACCACAATCACAACACCAACCACAACACCAACCACAATCACAACACCAACCACAACACCAACCACAATCACAACACCAACCACAATCACAACACCAACCACAATCACAACCACAACACCAACCACAACACCAACCACAACACCAACCACAATCACAACCACAACCACAACCACAATCACAACACCAATCACAACCACAACACCAACCACAATCACAACACCAACCACAATCACAACACCAACCACAACACCAACCACAATCACAACACCAACCACAACACCAACCACAATCACAACACCAACCACAACACCAACCACAACATCAACCACAATCACAACACCAACCACAACCACAATCACAACACCAACCACAACCACAACACCAACCACAATCACAACGCCAACCACAATCACAACACCAACCACAACACCAACCACAACACCAACCACAACACCAACCACAATCACAACACCAACTACAACACCAACCACAATCACAACCACAACACCAACCACAACACCAACCACAATCACAACACCAACCACAACCACAATCACAACCACAACACCAACCACAACACTAACCACAACACCAACCACAACACCAACCACAACACCAACCACAATCACAACACCAACCACAATCACAACACCAACCACAATCACAACACCAACCACAACACCAACCACAATCACAACACCAACCACAACACCAACCACAATCACAACACCAACCACAACACCAACCACAACACCAACCACAATCACAACACCAACCACAACCACAATCACAACACCAACCACAATCACAACCACAACACCAACCACAATCACAACCACAACACCAACCACAATCACAACACCAACCACAATCACAACCACAACACCAACCACAACACCAACCACAATCACAACCACAACACCAACCACAACCACAACCACAACACCAACCACAATTACAACCACAACAACAACCACAACCACAACACTAACCACAACACCAACCACAACACCAACCACAATCACAACACCAACCACAATCACAACCACAACACCAACCACAACCACAACACTAACCACAACACCAACCACAACACCAACCACAACCACAACACCAACCACAATACCAACCACAATCACAACACCAACCACAACACCAACCACAACACCAACCACAACACCAACATCAACTACAAGCACAACCCCAACACCAACCACAACACCAACTACAAGCACAACCACAACACCAACCACAACACCAACCACAATCACAACACCAACCACAACACCAACCACAATCACAACACCAACCACAACACCAACCACAACACCAACCACAACCACAATCACAACACCAACCACAATCACACCCACAACACTAACCACAACACCAAACCACAACACCAACCACAATCACAACACTAACCACAATCACACCCACAACACTAACCACAACACCAACCACAATCACAACACCAATCACAACACCAACCACAATCACAACACCAACCACAATCACAACACCAACCACAACACCAACCACAACACCAACTACAAGCACAACCACAACACCAACCACGACCACAACACCGACCACAACACCGACCACAGCTACAACCACAGCTACAACACCAACCGCAACCACAACACCGACCACAGCTACAACCACAACTACAACACCAACCACAACCACAACACCGGCCATAGCTACAACCACAGCTACAAACCACAACACCAACCACAACATCGACCACAACACCAACACCGACCACAACTACAACCACAACCACAACACCAACCACAACTACAACACCGACCATAACACCAACCACAACTACAACACCGACCACAACTACAACCACAACACCAACCACAACATCAACACCAACCACAACACCTACCACCGACCACAACACCAACACCGACCACAACACCAGTACAGTAGACGGTACAGTAGGATGATGCTAGCCTGTAGTCTGTGTAGTAGACAGTACAGTAGGATGATGCTAGCTTGTAGTCTGTGTAGTAGACAGTACAGTAGGATGATGCTAGCCTGTAGTCTGTGTAGTAGACAGTACAGTAGGATGATGCTAGCCTGTAGTCTGTGTAGTGGACAGTACAGTAGGATGATGCTAGCCTGTAGTCGGTAGAGTAGACAGTACAGTAGGATGATGCTAGCCTGTAGTCTGTGTAGTAGACAGTACAATAGGATGATGCTAGCTTGTAGTCTGTGTAGTAGACAGTACAGTAGGATGATGCTAGCCTGTAGTCTGTGTAGTAGACAGTACAGTAGGATGATGCTAGCTTGTAGTCTGTGTAGTAGACAGTACAGTAGGATGATGCTAGCCTGTAGTCTGTGTAGTAGACAGTACAGTAGGATGATGCTAGCTTGTAGTCTGTGTAGTAGACAGTACAGTAGGATGATGCTAGCCTGTAGTCTGTGTAGTAGATAGTACAGTAGGATGATGCTAGCCTGTAGTCTGTGTAGTAGACAGTACAGTAGGATGATGCTAGCCTGTAGTCTGTGTAGTAGACAGTACAGTAGGATGATGCTAGCCTGTAGTCTGTGTAGTAGACAGTACAGTAGGGTGATGCTAGCCTGTAGTCTGTGTAGTAGACAGTACAGTAGGATGATGCTAGCCTGTAGTCTGTGTAGTAGACAGTACAGTAGGATGATGCTAGCCTGTAGTCTGTGTAGTAGACAGTACAGTAGGATGATGCTAGCCTGTAGTCTGTGTAGTGGACACCAGAGATATATATTTAGAGAATATTGTAGACATTCACTTACATAGCATTGTTAAAATATACACCATGTATTGTTAATGGGGAACTAACATGGCTTTACAAATTAATAAAGAGAGTCGCACACTATATATAAACTTCTTGGGGCACCCTGAAATAGGCACCCTCTGCTCTCAGGCACCCTGAAGGAGGCACCCTCTACTCCCAGGCACCCTGAAGGATGCACCCTCTGCTCTCAGGCACCCTGAAGGATGCACCCTCTGCTCTCAGGCACCCTGAAGGAGGCACCCTCTGCTCTCAGGCACCCTGAAGGATGCACCCTCTGCTCTCAGGCACCCTGAAGGAGGCACCCTCTGCTCTCAGGCACCCTGAAGGAGGCACCCTCTGCTCTCTGTAACCCTGAAGAAGGCACCCTGAAGGAGGCACCCTCTGCTCTCAGGCACCCTGAAGGAGGCACCCTCTGCTCTCAGGCACCCTGAAGGATGCACCCTCTGCTCTCAGGCACCCTGAAGGAGGCACCCTCTACTCTCAGGCACCCTGAAGGAGGCACCCTCTGCTCTCAGGCACCCTGAAGGATGCACCCTCTGCTCTCAGGCACCCTGAAGGAGGCACCCTCAAGGAGGCACCCTCTGCTCTCAGGCACCCTGAAGGATGCACCCTCTGCTTTCAGGAACCCTGATGAAGGCACCCTGAAGGAGGCACCCTCTGCTTTCAGGCACCCTGAAGGAGGCACCCTCTGCTCTCAGGCACCCTGAAGGAGGCACCCTCTGCTCTCTGTAACCCTGAAGGAGGCACCCTCTGCTCTCTGTAACCCTGAAGAAGGCACCCTGAAGGAGGCACCCTCTGCTCTCAGGCACCCTGAAGGAGGCACCCTGAAGGAGGCACCCTGAAGGAGGCACCCTCTGCTTTCAGGCACCCTGAAGGAGGCACCCTCTGCTTTCAGGCACCCTGAAGAAGGCACCCTCTGCTCTCAGGCACCCTGAAGGAGGCACCCTGAAGGAGGCACCCTCTGCTCTCAGGCACCCTGAAGGAGGCACCCTCTGCTCTCAGGCACCCTGAAGGAGGCACCCTGAAGGAGGCACCCTGAAGGAGGCACCCTCTGCTCTCAGGCACCCTGAAGGAGGCACCCTCTGCTCTCAGGCACCCTGAAGAAGGCACCCTCTGCTCTCTGTAACCCTGAAGAAGGCACCCTGAAGGATGCACCCTCTGCTCTCAGGCACCCTGAAGAAGGCACCCTGAAGGAGGCACCCTGAAGGAGGCACCCTGAAGGAGGCACCCTCTGCTCTCAGGCACCCTGAAGAAGGCACAGTGATGTTATACCCAATAAATGCCTGGGAGTTTATATATAGAGTGTGACTCTCGTTCTTTGTTTTATAGCTTGCAGTTGATTCCCCTTTAATCAGCACCTCTAAACTAAATAAGTTCTCTGGGGTTGCTGCCATAGAATGTTGAAGTGTCATGTAAATGCATCATAATGCAGGAACTCTCTAACTACAGGGCTCTGGTTCACACTGCAACAGGATGACGCTATGAGAACACAGGAAAGGAAAGGGAGTGGACACATAGTCACAGCGCAGACAGACAACTGGCTCAGTGGCTGAGAGGAGTCCCAAACAGAGCCCTATGTACTATACTGTATAGGGGGAGAGAGAGCAGAGGGGCAGGGTGAGAGAGAGAGCAGAGGGGCAGAGAGGCAGTGATAGAGAGCAGAGGGGCAGTGAGAGAGAGCAGAGTGGCAGGGTTAGAGAGAGCAGAGGGGCAGAGAGAGAGAGCAGAGGGGCAGGGAGAGAGAGCAGAGGGGCAGGATTAGAGAGAGACAGAGAGCAGAGGGGCAGGGAGAGAGAGAGCAGAGGGGCAGGGAGAGAGAGAGAGCAGAGGGGCAGGGAGAGAGAGAGCAGAGGGGCAGGGAGAGAGAGAGAGCAGAGGGGCAGGGAGAGAGAGATTAGAGGGGCAGGGAGAGAGAGAGAGAGAGAGAGAGCAGAGGGGCAGGGAGAGAGAGAGAGAGCAGAGGGGCAGGGAGAGAGAGAGAGCAGAGAGGCAGGGAGAGAGAGAGAGCAGAGGGGCAGGGAGAGAGAGAGAGAGAGTAGAGGGGCAGGGAGAGAGAGAGAGCAGAGGGGCAGGGAGAGAGAGAGAGCAGAGGGGCAGGGAGAGAGAGAGAGCAGAGGGGCAGGGAGAGAGAGAGAGCAGAGGGACAGGGAGAGAGAGACAGAGAGCAGAGGGGCAGAGAGAGAGCAGAGGGGCAGAGAGAGAGAGCAGAGGGGCAGGGAGAGAGAGCAGAGGGGCAGGGTTAGAGAGAGACAGAGAGCAGAGGGGCAGGGAGAGAGAGAGAGCAGAGGGGCAGGGAGAGAGAGAGAGCAGAGGGGCAGGGAGAGAGAGCAGAGGGGCAGGGAGAGAGAGAAAGCAGAGGGGCAGGGAGAGAGAGAGTAGAGGGGCAGGGAGAGAGAGAGAGAGCAGAGGGGCAGGGAAAGAGAGAGAGAGAGCAGAGGGGCAGGGAGAGAGAGAGAGAGAGTAGAGGGGCAGGGGGAGAGAGAGAGCAGAGGGGCAGGGAGAGAGAGAGAGCAGAGGGGCAGGGAGAGAGAGAGAGAGTAGAGGGGCAGGGAGAGAGAGAGAGCAGAGGGGCAGGGAGAGAGAGAGAGCAGAGGGGCAGGGAGAGAGAGAGAGCAGAGGGACAGGGAGAGAGAGGGAGAGAGTAGAGTAGAGCAGAGCCTCCTTCATGCCTACAGAACAACAGGTCTGTGTCTGGGCTCCGGCCTGGACAGCAAGCCTGCCCTGCATACCAGTGTGGAATGACACCCACACACACACAATGGAATGAACAAGAGACTGACTTACTGGGGTTATGTTAAGTAGCTGATACAGCTGCAGGAGCGAAGGAGTGTCGGACATCCTTTGGAAGTGGGATGTTTGTTTAACTACACCCATTCTGTGATGACAGAGGGAAAGACAAGGGGAGAGAGAGAGAGAAAGAGAGAGAGAAGGGGGAGGTAGAGAGAGAGAGAGAGAAGGGGGAGAGAGAGAGAGAGAGAGAAGGGGGAGAGAGAGAGAGATAGAAGGGGGAGGTAGAGAGAGAGAGAGAGAGAAGGGGGAGAGAGAGAGATCGAAGGGGGAGAGAGTGAGAGAGATAGAAGGGGAGAGAGAGAGATAGAAGGGGGAGATAGATAGAAGGGGAGAGAGAGAGATAGAAGGGGGAGAGAGAGAGAGGTAGAAGGGAGATAGATAGAAGGGGGAGAGAGAGAGGTAGAAGGGGGAGAGAGAGATAGAAGGGGGGGAGAGAGAGTTATATAAGTGGTACATATCTGAGTCTGTGTCTGTGGGGAAGTAATGATATCACCAGTTATATAAGTGGTACATATCTGAGTCTATGGGGAAGTAATGATATCACCAGTTATATAAGTGGTACATATCTGAGTCTATGGGGAAGTAATGATATCACCAGTTATATAAGTGGTACATATCTGAGTCTATGGGGAAGTAATGATATCACCAGTTATATAAGTGGTACATATCTGAGTCTATGGGGAAGTAATGATATCACCAGTTATATAAGTGGTACATATCTGAGTCTGTGGGGAAGTAATGATATCACCAGTTATATAAGTGGTACATATCTGAGTCTGTGTCTGTGGGGAAGTAATGATATCACCAGTTATATAAGTGGTACATATCTGTGTCAGTGGGGAAGTAATGATATCACCAGTTATATAAGTGGTACATATCTGTGTCAGTGGGGAAGTAATGATATCACCAGTTATATAAGTGGTACATATCTGAGTCTATGGGGAAGTAATGATATCACCAGTTATATAAGTGGTACATATCTGAGTCTGTGTGTCTGTGGGGAAGTAATGATATCACCAGTTATATAAGTGGTACATATCTGAGTCTGTGGGGAAGTAATGATATCACCAGTTATATAAGTGGTACATATCTGAGTCTGTGGGGAAGTAATGATATCACCAGTTATATAAGTGGTACATATCTGAGTCTGTGGGGAAGTAATGATATCACCAGTTATATAAGTGGTACATATCTGAGTCAGTGGGGAAGTAATGATATCACCAGTTATATAAGTGTTACATATCTGAGTCTGTGGGGAAGTAATGATATCACCAGTTATATAAGTGGTACATATCTGAGTCTGTGTGTCTGTGGGGAAGTAATGATATCACCAGTTATATAAGTGGTACATATCTGAGTCAGTGGGGAAGTAATGATATCACCAGTTATATAAGTGGTACATATCTGAGTCTGTGGGGAAGTAATGATATCACCAGTTATATAAGTGGTACATATCTGAGTCAGTGGGGAAGTAATGATATCACCAGTTATATAAGTGGTACATATCTGAGTCTGTGGGGAAGTAATGATATCACCAGTTATATAAGTGGTACATATCTGAGTCTGTGTGTCTGTGGGGAAGTAATGATATCACCAGTTATATAAGTGGTACATATCTGAGTCTGTGGGGAAGTAATGATATCACCAGTTATATAAGTGGTACATATCTGAGTCTGTGGGGAAGTAATGATATCACCAGTTATATAAGTGGTACATATCTGAGTCTGTGGGGAAGTAATGATATCACCAGTTATATAAGTGGTACATATCTGAGTCTGTGGGGAAGTAATGATATCACCAGTTATATAAGTGGTACATATCTGAGTCTGTGGGGAAGTAATGATATCACCAGTTATATAAGTGGTACATATCTGAGTCTGTGGGGAAGTAATGATATCACCAGTTATATAAGTGGTACATATCTGAGTCTGTGTCTGTGGGGAAGTAATGATATCACCAGTTATATAAGTGGTACATATCTGAGTCTGTGGGGAAGTAATGATATCACCAGTTATATAAGTGGTACATATCTGAGTCTGTGGGGAAGTAATGATATCACCAGTTATATAAGTGGTACATATCTGAGTCTGTGTCTGTGGGGAAGTAATGATATCACCAGTTATATAAGTGGTACATATCTGAGTCTGTGGGGAAGTAATGATATCACCAGTTATATAAGTGGTACATATCTGAGTCTGTGGGGAAGTAATGATATCACCAGTTATATAAGTGGTACATATCTGAGTCTGTGGGGAAGTAATGATATCACCAGTTATATAAGTGGTACATATCTGAGTCTGTGGGGAAGTAATGATATCACCAGTTATATAAGTGGTACATATCTGAGTCAGTGGGGAAGTAATGATATCACCAGTTATATAAGTGTTACATATCTGAGTCTGTGGGGAAGTAATGATATCACCAGTTATATAAGTGGTACATATCTGAGTCTGTGTGTCTGTGGGGAAGTAATGATATCACCAGTTATATAAGTGGTACATATCTGAGTCAGTGGGGAAGTAATGATATCACCAGTTATATAAGTGGTACATATCTGAGTCTGTGGGGAAGTAATGATATCACCAGTTATATAAGTGGTACATATATGAGTCTGTGTGTCTGTGGGGAAGTAATGATATCACCAGTTATATAAGTGGTACATATCTGAGTCTGTGGGGAAGTAATGATATCACCAGTCATATAAGTGGTACATATCTGAGTCTGTGGGGAAGTAATGATATCACCAGTTATATAAGTGGTACATATCTGAGTCAGTGGGGAAGTAATGATATCACCAGTTATATAAGTGGTACATATCTGAGTCTGTGGGGAAGTAATGATATCACCAGTTATATAAGTGGTACATATCTGAGTCTGTGTGTCTGTGGGGAAGTAATGATATCACCAGTTATATAAGTGGTACATATCTGAGTCTGTGGGGAAGTAATGATATCACCAGTTATATAAGTGGTACATATCTGAGTCTGTGGGGAAGTAATGATATCACCAGTTATATAAGTGGTACATATCTGAGTCTGTGGGGAAGTAATGATATCACCAGTTATATAAGTGGTACATATCTGAGTCTGTGGGGAAGTAATGATATCACCAGTCATATAAGTGGTACATATCTGAGTCTGTGGGGAAGTAATGATATCACCAGTCATATAAGTGGTACATATCTGAGTCTGTGGGGAAAGTGAATTGCAGTCTGTTGCGTCAGATCAGATGTCAACCTGCCATTGGATTGAAGTAGGACCTGACCCACATGAATTATGGGAAATCATCATCTCCTCTCTCTGTGTGTGTGTGTGTGTGTGTGTGTGTGTGTGTGTGTGTGTGTGTGTGTGTGTGTGTGTGTGTGTGTGTGTGTGTGTGTGTGTGTGTGTGTGTGTGTGTGTGTGTGTGTGTGTGTGTGTGTGTGCGTGCGTGCGTGTGTGTGTGTGTGTGTGTGTGTAGGAACACACGCGTGTGGGTGCAGACACCTCTCAGGACATCCAGCTCTTTGGGATTGGTATCCAGTCAGAACACTGTGTGTTGGAGATCAGCCCAGACGGGGGGGAGGTCACCCTCACCCCTATAGAGAATGCCAGGTGAGCTAACACACACACACGCACAGTATGCACACACAGTACACACACAGTACACACACACACAGTACGCACACACACAGTACACGCACATGGATGAGTGAACTGGACCTGACTGGAGTTTCTCATGACCTCATAGCTGAGGTATTTCTGATCTCAACCTCCTGCTTTGATATCAAACATCCCCCTCCCTCCCTGCATCCCTCCCTCCCTCCTTGCCTGCCTGCCTGCCTGCCCCTCCTCCCTCTCTCCCTCCCTGCCTCTCCCCCACCACCCGTCCCAGTAAAGGCTATCTATGAAATATGAGGACATCTCATTGGTAGTCTTTACTGTTGGTGGGTGATATGAGGATATCTCATTGGTAGTCTCTACTGTTGGTGGGTGATATGAGGATATCTCATTGGTAGTCTTTACTGTTGGTGGGTGATATGAGGATATCTCATTGGTAGTCTTTACTGTTGGTGGGTGGTATGAGGATATCTCATTGGTAGTCTTTACTGTTGGTGGGTGATATGAGGATATCTCATTGGTAGTCTTTACTGTTGGTGGGTGATATGAGGACATCTCATTGGTAGTCTTTACTGTTGGTGGGTGATATGAGGATATCTCATTGGTAGTCTTTACTGTTGGTGGGTGATATGAGGATATCTCATTGGTAGTCTTTACTGTTGGTGGGTGGTATGAGGATATCTCATTGGTAGTCTTTACTGTTGGTGGGTGATATGAGGATATCTCATTGGTAGTCTTTACTGTTGGTGGGTGATTTGAGGATATCTCACTGGTAGTCTTTACTGTTGGTGGGTGATATGAGGATATCTCATTGGTAGTCTTTACTGTTGGTGGGTGATATGAGGATATCTCATTGGTAGTCTTTACTGTTGGTGGGTGATATGAGGACATCTCATTGGTAGTCTTTACTGTTGGTGGGTGATATGACGATATCTCATTGGTAGTCTTTACTGTTGGTGGGTGATATGAGGATATCTCATTGGTAGTCTTTACTGTTGGTGGGTGATATGAGGATATCTCATTGGTAGTCTTTACTGTTGGTGGGTGATATGAGGATATCTCATTGGTAGTCTTTACTGTTGGTGGGTGATATGAGGATATCTCATTGGTAGTCTTTACTGTTGGTGGGTGATTTGAGGACATCTCATTGGTAGTCTTTACTGTTGGTGGGTGATATGAGGATATCTCATTGGTAGTCTTTACTGTTGGTGGGTGATATGAGGATATCTCATTGGTAGTCTTTACTGTTGGTGGGTGATATGAGGATATCTCATTGGTAGTCTTTACTGTTGGTGGGTGGTATGAGGACATCTCATTGGTAGTCTTTACTGTTGGTGGGTGATATGAGGACATCTCATTGGTAGTCTTTACTGTTGGTGGGTGATATGAGGATATCTCATTGGTAGTCTTTACTGTTGGTGGGTGATATGAGGACATCTCATTGGTAGTCTTTACTGTTGGTGGGTGATATGAGGATATCTCATTGGTAGTCTTTACTGTTGGTGGGTGATATGAGGATATCTCATTGGTAGTCTTTACTGTTGGTGGGTGATATGAGGATATCTCATTGGTAGTCTTTACTGTTGGTGGGTGATATGAGGATATCTCATTGGTAGTCTTTACTGTTGGTGGGTGATATGAGGACATCTCATTGGTAGTCTTTACTGTTGGTGGGTGATATGAGGATATCTCATTGGTAGTCTTTACTGTTGGTGGGTGATATGAGGATATCTCATTGGTAGTCTTTACTGTTGGTGGGTGATATGAGGATATCTCATTGGTAGTCTTTACTGTTGGTGGGTGATATGAGGATATCTCATTGGTAGTCTTTACTGTTGGTGGGTGATATGAGGACATCTCATTGGTAGTCTTTACTGTTGGTGGGTGATATGAGGATATCTCACTGGTAGTCTTTACTGTTGGTGGGTGATATGAGGATATCTCATTGGTAGTCTTTACTGTTGGTGGGTGATATGAGGATATCTCATTGGTAGTCTTTACTGTTGGTGGGTGATATGAGGATATCTCATTGGTAGTCTTTACTGTTGGTGGGTGATATGAGGATATCTCATTGGTAGTCTCTACTGTTGGTGGGTGATATGAGGATATCTCATTGGTAGTCTTTACTGTTGGTGGGTGATATGAGGCTATCTCATTGGTAGTCTTTACTGTTGGTGGGTGATATGAGGATATTTGATGTGCTGTGTTACTCTCTGTCTGGAAGAGGAGGTACAGCAGGATGGGATGTCTACTGTCCCACAACACACCTCAATATGACATCATCAGACTGTATTTCTCTGCTCCAACAGAACCTGTGTGAATGGAACCATGACTGAGTCCTTGGTCCACCTGTGGCATGGAGACCGCATATTGTGGGGCAACAACCACTTCTTCAGGTGAGGAGTTTCTCTACAGAACATGAACATCTACTGGACAAAGTTAACTAGAGATTTTCCAGAAATCCTGGTTGTAAATATTCCCCAAAACAGCAGGAAATCCAGAACCCTCCCATCAGGATTTCTGGAAAAGCTGTGAATTTTTGGGAATGTTAAGAAGCAGGAAGCAAGAACTGAGTGTACCTCCTGTGTGCTGTAGAAGCAAGAACTGAGTGTACCTCCTGTGTGCTGTAGAGGCAGGAACTGAGTGTACCTCCTGTGTGCTGTAGAGGCAGGAACTGAGTGTACCTCCTGTGTGCTGTAGAAGCAGGAACTGAGTGTACCTCCTGTGTGCTGTAGAGGCAGGAACTGAGTGTACCTCCTGTGTGCTGTAGAAGCAGGAACTGAGTGTACATCCTGTGTGCTGTAGAGGCAGGAACTGAGTGTACCTCCTGTGTGCTGTAGAGGCAGGAACTGAGTGTACCTCCTGTGTGCTGTAGAGGCAGGAACTGAGTGTACCTCCTGTGTGCTGTAGAGGCAGGAACTGAGTGTACCTCCTGTGTGCTGTAGAGGCAGGAACTGAGAGTACCTCCTGTGTGCTGTAGAGGCAGGAACTGAGTGTACCTCCTGTGTGCTGTAGAGGCAGGAACTGAGTGTACCTCCTGTGTGCTGTAGAGGCAGGAACTGAGTGTACCTCCTGTGTGCTGTAGAGGCAGGAACTGAGTGTACCTCCTGTGTGCTGTAGAGGCAGGAACTGAGTGTACCTCCTGTGTGCTGTAGAGGCAGGAACTGAGTGTACCTCCTGTGTGCTGTAGAAGCAGGAACTGAGTGTACCTCCTGTGTGCTGTAGAGGCAGGAACTGAGTGTACCTCCTGTGTGCTGTAGAAGCAGGAACTGAGTGTACATCCTGTGTGCTGTAGAGGCAGGAACTGAGTGTACCTCCTGTGTGCTGTAGAGGCAGGAACTGAGTGTACCTCCTGTGTGCTGTAGAGGCAGGAACTGAGTGTACCTCCTGTGTGCTGTAGAGGCAGGAACTGAGTGTACCTCCTGTGTGCTGTAGAGGCAGGAACTGAGAGTACCTCCTGTGTGCTGTAGAGGCAGGAACTGAGTGTACCTCCTGTGTGCTGTAGAGGCAGGAACTGAGTGTACCTCCTGTGTGCTGTAGAGGCAGGAACTGAGTGTACCTCCTGTGTGCTGTAGAGGCAGGAACTGAGTGTACCTCCTGTGTGCTGTAGAGGCAGGAACTGAGTGTACCTCCTGTGTGCTGTAGAGGCAGGAACTGAGAGTACCTCCTGTGTGCTGTAGAGGCAGGAACTGAGTGTACCTCCTGTGTGCTGTAGAGGCAGGAACTGAGTGTACCTCCTGTGTGTGCTGTAGAGGCAGGAACTGAGTGTACCTCCTGTGTGCTGTAGAGGCAGGAACTGAGTGTACCTCCTGTGTGCTGTAGAGGCAGGAACTGAGTGTACCTCCTGTGTGCTGTAGAGGCAGGAACTGAGAGTACCTCCTGTGTGCTGTAGAGGCAGGAACTGAGTGTACCTCCTGTGTGCTGTAGAGGCAGGAACTGAGTGTACCTCCTGTGTGCTGTAGAGGCAGGAACTGAGGGTACCTCCTGTGTGCTGTAGAGGCAGGAACTGAGTGTACCTCCTGTGTGCTGTAGAGGCAGGAACTGAGTGTACCTCCTGTGTGCTGTAGAGGCAGGAACTGAGGGTACCTCCTGTGTGCTGTAGAGGCAGGAACTGAGGGTACCTCCTGTGTGCAGTAGAGGCAGGAACTGAGTGTACCTCCTGTGTGCTGTAGAGGCAGGAACTGAGTGTACCTCCTGTGTGCTGTAGAGGCAGGAACTGAGTGTACCTCCTGTGTGCTGTAGAGGCAGGAACTGAGTGTACCTCCTGTGTGCTGTAGAGGCAGGAACTGAGTGTACCTCCTGTGTGCTGTAGAGGCAGGAACTGAGAGTACCTCCTGTGTGCTGTAGAGGCAGGAACTGAGTGTACCTCCTGTGTGCTGTAGAGGCAGGAACTGAGTGTACCTCCTGTGTGCTGTAGAGGCAGGAACTGAGTGTACCTCCTGTGTGCTGTAGAGGCAGGAACTGAGTGTACCTCCTGTGTGCTGTAGAGGCAGGAACTGAGTGTACCTCCTGTGTGCTGTAGAGGCAGGAACTGAGGGTACCTCCTGTGTGCTGTAGAGGCAGGAACTGAGGGTACCTCCTGTGTGCAGTAGAGGCAGGAACTGAGTGTACATCCTGTGTGCTGTAGAGGCAGGAACTGAGTGTACCTCCTGTGTGCTGTAGAGGCAGGAACTGAGTGTACCTCCTGTGTGTTGTAGAGGCAGGAACTGAGTGTACCTCCTGTGTGTTGTAGAGGCAGGAACTGAGTGTACCTCCTGTGTGCTGTAGAGGCAGGAACTGAGTGTACCTCCTGTGTGCTGTAGAGGCAGGAACTGAGTGTACCTCCTGTGTGCTGTAGAGGCAGGAACTGAGTGTACCTCCTGTGTGCTGTAGAGGCAGGAACTGAGTGTACCTCCTGTGTGCTGTAGAGGCAGGAACTGAGTGTACCTCCTGTGTGCTGTAGAGGCAGGAACTGAGAGTACCTCCTGTGTGTTGTAGAGGCAGGAACTGAGTGTACCTCCTGTGTGTTGTAGAGGCAGGAACTGAGTGTACCTCCTGTGTGCTGTAGAGGCAGGAACTGAGTGTACCTCCTGTGTGTTGTAGAGGCAGGAACTGAGTGTACCTCCTGTGTGCTGTAGAGGCAGGAACTGAGTGTACCTCCTGTGTGCTGTAGAGGCAGGAACTGAGTGTACCTCCTGTGTGCTGTAGAGGCAGGAACTGAGTGTACCTCCTGTGTGCTGTAGAGGCAGGAACTGAGTGTACCTCCTGTGTGCTGTAGGATAAACCTGCCTGGGCGGAAGCGGCGTGAGCGTCTGAAGGAGCTGGAGAGGGCGTCCCCCAGGGAGAGCTATGTAGAGGCAGACGTAGAGACAGGCAGCGAGGCCTCCTCAGAACAGGACTACAGCTATGAGTTCGCCCAGACGGAGGTCATGATGAAGACCCTGGGAAACAACGGTATGTATGATGACTTCTGGAACAAAGTACAATCATTTTGCTGAACTGGGTTTTTCAGAAATCTCATTAGAAGGATTCACAGATGTCCTGCTTATTCCCTCCTGATTCTGGTAACCTTCCAACCGGGATTTCTAGAAAACGCAGGATTTTTGGGGAAGGACCTGTAATTTTGCCACACTATATTGAACAATATACAGTGTTGCGTTCGCACTGCAGGTATAAACTGCCTCAGTCCCTGATAGAGCTCCATGGCCTCTCCTCCTCAACCCCGACACCAGAGGTTTCATTTAGAGCCACTTGACCTGCGATGGAGGACACCAGTCCCCCTCAAGGGGCACTGAGACACATCTGTCCTCTCCTCGCTCCTCTCTTTCCCTGTGATGCAACCGCTATGTCACACACAAGCTGTCGTGTGTGTGTGTGCGTGTGCGTGTGCGTGTGCGTGTGCGTGTGTGTGTGTGTGTGTCATGCCCCGATCCTGTTCACATGAGGTGGGATGACCTGCAGCCTTGCATCTGCTGTGTGGGAGAGGCTTCCAACCCACCTATTACACACTACACACACACACACCACTACACACACACCAGTACACTACACACACACCAGTACACACACACCACTACACACACACCACTACACACACACCAGTACACTACACTACACACACACCAGTACACTACACACACACCACTACACACACACCAGTACACTACACACACACCAGTACACTACACACACACCAGTACACCCACCACTATACTAAACACACCACTACACTACACACACACTACACTACACACACCACTACACTACACACACCACTACACACACACACACACACACACACCACTACACACACACCAGTACACTACACACACACCAGTACACTACACACACACCACTACACACACACCAGTACACTACACACCAGTACACTACACACACACCAGTACACCCACCACTATACTAAACACACCACTACACTACACACACACTACACTACACACACCACTACCCTACACACACCACTACACACACCCACCCACCATCTACACACACCACTACACTACACACACACCAGTACACCCACCACTACACTAAACTCACCACTACAATAAACTCACCACTACACTACACACACCACTACGCACACACCTAGTACAGACCATCTGGTACAGACCATCTGATACAGACAATCTGGTACAGACCATCTGATACATACCATCTGATACAGACCATCTAATACAGACCATCTGATACAGACCATCTGATACAGACCATCTGATACAGACCATCTGATACAGACCATCTGATACAGACCATCTGATACAGACCATCTGGTACAGACCATCGGATACAGACCATCTGATACAGACCATCTGATACAGA
>NW_027006010.1:45000-72500 GCF_036934945.1 Oncorhynchus masou masou | reverse complement strand
GGGAGATAGAGAGGAGGGGAGGGGAGAGGGGGGAGATAGAGAGGAGGGGAGGGGAGAGAGGGGAGATAGAGAGGAGGGGAGGAGAGAGAGGGGGAGATAGAGAGGAGGGGAGGGGAGAGAGGGGGAGATAGAGAGGAGGGGAGGGGAGAGAGGGGGAGATAGAGAGGAGGGGAGGAGAGAGAGGGGGAGATAGAGAGGAGGGGAGGGGAGAGAGGGGAGGAGAGAGAGGGATGATGAGAGGGGGGGGTGGAGGGGAGGAGTCAGGGGGATGATGAGAGGGAGGGATGGAGGGGAGGGTTCGATGGGATCATGTTCCGAGGGGAGACACTGCTGGAAGTGATTGTGGGAGGGGAATGTATTCTTTGTCAGTGATGAAGATGATAATTGGATGATGGGGGGAAGTTTTCAGGTGTGTGTTTGTATCATGTCTTTCTGATCAGCACACCAAGCTGAACAACCACAAGCAGCACAGTGAGTCCTTCTATGAAGCTCAGGAGAACCACAACCTGATAGGAGTGGCCAACGTCTTTCTGGAGTGTCTGTTCCATGATATCAGACTACAGTACGCAGTTCCTATCATCAGCCAGCAGGGGGAGGTGAGAGAACAACATACATCTACACAGTACGCTGTTCCTATCATCAGCCAGCAGGGGGAGGTGAGAGAACAACACACACACACACAGTACGCTGTTCCTATCATCAGCCAGCAGGGGGAGGTGAGAGAACAATACACATCTATACAGTACGCTGTTCCTATCATCAGCCAGCAGGGGGAGGTGAGAGAACAACACACATCTACACAGTACGCTGTTCCTATCATCAGCCAGCAGGGGGAGGTGAGAGAACAACACACACCTACACAGTACGCAGTTCCTATCATCAGCCAGCAGGGGGAGGTGAGAGAACAACACACATCTATACAGTACGCTGTTCCTATCATCAGCCAGCAGGGGGAGGTGAGAGAACAACACACATCTATACAGTACGCTGTTCCTATCATCAGCCAGCAGGGGGAGGTGAGAGAACAACACACATCTACACAGTACGCTGTTCCTATCATCAGCCAGCAGGGGGAGGTGAGAGAACAACACACATCTACACAGTACGCTGTTCCTATCATCAGCCAGCAGGGGGAGGTGAGAGAACAACACACACACACACAGTACGCTGTTCCTATCATCAGCCAGCAGGGGGAGGTGAGAGAACAATACACATCTATACAGTACGCTGATCCTATCATCAGCCAGCAGGGGGAGGTGAGAGAACAACACACACACACACAGTACGCTGTTCCTATCATCAGCCAGCAGGGGGAGGTGAGAGAACAATACACATCTATACAGTACGCTGATCCTATCATCAGCCAGCAGGGGGAGGTGAGAGAACAACACACACACACACACACACACACACAGTACGCTGTTCCTATCAACAGCCAGCAGGGGGAGGTGAGAGAACAACACACATCTACACAGTACGCTGTTCCTATCATCAGCCAGCAGGGGGAGGTGAGAGAACAACACACATCTACACAGTACGCTGTTCCTATCATCAGCCAGCAGGGGGAGGTGAGAGAACAACACACATCTACACAGTACGCTGTTCCTATCATCAGCCAGCAGGGGGAGGTGAGAGAACAACACACATCTACACAGTACGCTGTTCCTATCATCAGCCAGCAGGGGGAGGTGAGAGAACAACACACACACAGTACGCTGTTCCTATCATCAGCTAGCAGGGTGAGGTGAGAGAACAACACACACCTACACAGTACGCTGTTCCTATCATCAGCCAGCAGGGGGAGGTGAGAGAACAACACACACACAGTACGCTGTTCCTATCATCAGCCAGCAGGGGGAGGTGAGAGAACAACACACACACACACAGTACGCTGTTCCTATCATCAGCCAGCAGGGGGAGGTGAGAGAACAACACACACCTACACAGTACGCTGTTCCTATCATCAGCCAGCAGGGGGAGGTGAGAGAACAACACACACCTACACAGTACGCTGTTCCTATCATCAGCCAGCAGGGGGAGGTGAGAGAACAACACACACCTACACAGTACGCTGTTCCTATCATCAGCCAGCAGGGGGAGGTGAGAGAACAACACACACACACACACAGTACGCTGTTCCTATCATCAGCCAGCAGGGGGAGGTGAGAGAACAACACACACCTACACAGTACGCTGTTCCTATCATCAGCCAGCTGGGGGAGGTGAGAGAACAACACACATCTACACAGTACGCTGTTCCTATCATCAGCCAGCAGGGGGAGGTGAGAGAACAACACAACAGATACACACACATCTCATTTAAGGAGGGTTAGTAATGATTAACGATGGTAGTGATACATTGGGGTTGAGCTGTTATCAACTTCATGGTAGTACTTCATGGTAGTACTTCAGGTCCTTGCTGGATGGCAGGTAGCATAGCGTTGGGATTCCCAAACTGGGTCCTGGGGCCCTCACTGGGTACACCTTCTGGTTTTTACCGCAGCACTACACAGCTGATTCATAGTCAGATGATGAGTTGGTTATTTGTGTCAGCTGTGTAGTGCTGGGGGGCAGGACTGAGTTTGGGAAACTCTGGCTTAATGGTGAAGAGCGTTGGGCAAGTAACCGAAAGGTTGCTGGTTCGAATCCCCAACCTGACTAGGGTGATTAATCTGTCAATGTGCTGTTGAGCAAGACACTCAACCCTAATTGCTCCTGTGTCGGACCACATGCTTCTACCAGGATATTGAAATGGCTTCTGGGGGACTCTTTGTACTTGTGTTAATCTGTCTGTACTCTGCACCTGTTTAGGTCTGTCCTGAGGTGTGTTGATGTGCTGGGTCTGTACCCCCTTCTCTGTCTGTACTCTGCACCTGTTTAGGTCTGTCCTGAGGTGTGTTGATGTGTAGGGTCTGTACTCTGCACCTGTTTAGGTCTGTCCTGAGGTGTGTTGATGTGCTGGGTCTGTACCCCCTTCTCTGTCTGTACTCTGCACCTGTTTAGGTCTGTCCTGAGGTGTGTTGATGTGTAGGGTCTGTTCCCCTGGTGTGTGACAGGTAGCCGGCAGGCTCCACGTAGAGCTGACCCGTGTCAGCGGGGCGGTGCCGGAGCAGCTGGAGGGGGGAGATGACTCGTCAGAGAACTCCAGTGAGAGCAGCATCTACGATGTGATGGACACTCAGGGAGAGATGGTCCACATGGCCAGGAAACTCACCTGCAGGGTATGTCTCATACACTACTACTGTCTGTCTGGTCCTGGAGGGTTGCTGCCGTCTCCTGCCATTGTGCCTTTGAGCAAGGCACTTAACCCTCTGACTGCTCAACGGGCTCCATAGTAGAACTGTCCTCTGTTCTATCTCCTCAGTATATATAACTGACATCTGTTCTAATTTCTCAGTGTATATAACTCCTCAGTGTATATAACTCCTCATTATATAGAACTCCTCAGTGTATAGAACTCCTCAGTGTATATAGAACTCCTCAGTATATAGAACTCCTCAGTATATAGAACTCCTCAGTGTATAGAACTCCTCAGTATATAGAACTCCTCAGTATATATAGAACTCCTCAGTATATAGAACTCCTCAGTATATAGAACTCCTCAGTATATATAGAACTCCTCAGTATATAGAACTCCTCAGTATATAGAACTCCTCAGTATATAGAACTCCTCAGTGTATAGAACTCCTCAGTATATAGAACTCCTCAGTATATATAGAACTCCTCAGTGTATAGAACTCCTCAGTATATAGAACTCCTCAGTATATAGAACTCCTCAGTATATAGAACTCCTCAGTATATAGAACTCCTCAGTGTATAGAACTCCTCAGTGTAGAGAACTCCTCAGTATATAGAACTCCTCAGTGTATAGAACTCCTCATTATATAGAACTCCTCATTATATAGAACTCCTCAGTATATAGAACTCCTCAGTGTATAGAACTCCTCAGTATATAGAACTCCTCAGTATATAGAACTCCTCAGTATATAGAACTCCTCAGTATATAGAACTCCTCAGTATATAGAACTCCTCAGTGTATAGAACTCCTCAGTGTAGAGAACTCCTCAGTATATAGAACTCCTCAGTGTATAGAACTCCTCAGTATATATAACTCCTCAGTATATAGAACTCCTCAGTGTATAGAACTCCTCAGTGTATAGAACTCCTCATTATATAGAACTCCTCAGTATATAGAACTCCTCAGTGTATAGAACTCCTCAGTATATAGAACTCCTCAGTATATAGAACTCCTCAGTATATAGAACTCCTCAGTGTATAGAACTCCTCAGTATATAGAACTCCTCAGTATATAGAACTCCTCAGTGTATAGAACTCCTCAGTATATAGAACTCCTCAGTGTATAGAACTCCTCAGTATATAGAACTCCTCAGTGTTTAGAACTCCTCAGTGTATAGAACTCCTCAGTATATAGAACTCCTCAGTATATAGAACTCCTCAGTGTATAGAACTCCTCAGTATATAGAACTCCTCAGTATATAGAACTCCTCAGTGTATAGAACTCCTCAGTATATAGAACTCCTCAGTATATAGAACTCCTCAGTGTATAGAACTCCTCAGTATATAGAACTCCTCAGTATATATAGAACTCCTCAGTATATAGAACTCCTCAGTATATAGAACTCCTCAGTATATATAGAACTCCTCAGTATATAGAACTCCTCAGTATATATAGAACTCCTCAGTATATAGAACTCCTCAGTATATAGAACTCCTCAGTATATATAGAACTCCTCAGTATATAGAACTCCTCAGTATATATAGAACTCCTCAGTATATAGAACTCCTCAGTGTATAGAACTCCTCAGTATATAGAACTCCTCAGTGTATAGAACTCCTCAGTATATAGAACTCCTCAGTATATAGAACTCCTCAGTATATAGAACTCCTCAGTATATAGAACTCCTCAGTGTATAGAACTCCTCAGTATATAGAACTCCTCATTATATAGAACTCCTCAGTATATAAAACTCCTCAGTGTATAGAACTCCTCAGTATATAGAACTCCTCAGTATATAGAACTCCTCAGTATATAGAACTCCTCAGTGTATAGAACTCCTCAGTATATAGAACTCCTCAGTATATAGAACTCCTCAGTGTATATAACTCCTCAGTATATAGAACTCCTCAGTATATAGAACTCCTCAGTATATAGAACTCCTCAGTGTATATAACTCCTCAGTATATAGAACTCCTCAGTGTATAATACTCCTCAGTGTATAGAACTCCTCAGTGTATATAACTCCTCAGTGTATAGAACTCCTCAGTGTATAGAACTCCTCAGTATATAGAACTCCTCAGTATATAGAACTCCTCAGTGTATAGAACTCCTCAGTGTATATAACTCCTCAGTGTATAGAACTCCTCAGTGTATAGAACTCCTCAGTATATAGAACTCCTCAGTATATAGAACTCCTCAGTATATAGAACTCCTCAGTATATAGAACTCCTCAGTGTATAGAACTCCTCAGTATATAGAACTCCTCATTATATAGAACTCCTCAGTATATAAAACTCCTCAGTGTATAGAACTCCTCAGTATATAGAACTCCTCAGTATATAGAACTCCTCAGTATATAGAACTCCTCAGTGTATAGAACTCCTCAGTATATAGAACTCCTCAGTATATAGAACTCCTCAGTGTATATAACTCCTCAGTATATAGAACTCCTCAGTATATAGAACTCCTCAGTATATAGAACTCCTCAGTGTATATAACTCCTCAGTATATAGAACTCCTCAGTGTATAATACTCCTCAGTGTATAGAACTCCTCAGTGTATATAACTCCTCAGTGTATAGAACTCCTCAGTGTATAGAACTCCTCAGTATATAGAACTCCTCAGTATATAGAACTCCTCAGTGTATAGAACTCCTCAGTGTATATAACTCCTCAGTGTATAGAACTCCTCAGTGTATAGAACTCCTCAGTATATAGAACTCCTCAGTATATAGAACTCCTCAGTGTATAGAACTCCTCAGTATATAGAACTCCTCAGTGTATAGAACTCCTCAGTATATAGAACTCCTCAGTATATAGAACTCCTCAGTGTATAGAACTCCTCAGTATATAGAATTCCTCAGTGTATAGAACTCCTCAGTATATAGAACTCCTCATTATATAGAACTCCTCAGTATATAGAACTCCTCAATATATAGAATTCCTCAGTATATATAATTCCTCATTATATAGAACTCCTCAGTGTATAGAACTCCTCAGTGTATAGAACTCCTCAGTATATAGAACTCCTCAGTATATAGAACTCCTCATTATATAGAACTCCTCATTATATAGAACTCCTCAGTATATAAAACTCCTCAGTGTATAGAACTCCTCAGTATATAGAACTCCTCAGTATATAGAACTCCTCAGTGTATAGAACTCCTCAGTGTATAGAACTCCTCAGTATATAGAACTCCTCAGTGTATAATACTCCTCAGTGTATAGAACTCCTCAGTGTATATAACTCCTCAGTGTATAGAACTCCTCAGTGTATAGAACTCCTCAGTATATAGAACTCCTCAGTATATAGAACTCCTCAGTGTATAGAACTCCTCAGTGTATATAACTCCTCAGTGTATAGAACTCCTCAGTGTATAGAACTCCTCAGTATATAGAACTCCTCAGTATATAGAACTCCTCAGTATATAGAACTCCTCAGTATATAGAACTCCTCAGTGTATAGAACTCCTCAGTATATAGAACTCCTCATTATATAGAACTCCTCAGTATATAAAACTCCTCAGTGTATAGAACTCCTCAGTATATAGAACTCCTCAGTATATAGAACTCCTCAGTATATAGAACTCCTCAGTGTATAGAACTCCTCAGTATATAGAACTCCTCAGTATATAGAACTCCTCAGTGTATATAACTCCTCAGTATATAGAACTCCTCAGTATATAGAACTCCTCAGTATATAGAACTCCTCAGTGTATATAACTCCTCAGTATATAGAACTCCTCAGTGTATAATACTCCTCAGTGTATAGAACTCCTCAGTGTATATAACTCCTCAGTGTATAGAACTCCTCAGTGTATAGAACTCCTCAGTATATAGAACTCCTCAGTATATAGAACTCCTCAGTGTATAGAACTCCTCAGTGTATATAACTCCTCAGTGTATAGAACTCCTCAGTGTATAGAACTCCTCAGTATATAGAACTCCTCAGTATATAGAACTCCTCAGTGTATAGAACTCCTCAGTATATAGAACTCCTCAGTGTATAGAACTCCTCAGTATATAGAACTCCTCAGTATATAGAACTCCTCAGTGTATAGAACTCCTCAGTATATAGAATTCCTCAGTGTATAGAACTCCTCAGTATATAGAACTCCTCATTATATAGAACTCCTCAGTATATAGAACTCCTCAATATATAGAATTCCTCAGTATATATAATTCCTCATTATATAGAACTCCTCAGTGTATAGAACTCCTCAGTGTATAGAACTCCTCAGTATATAGAACTCCTCAGTATATAGAACTCCTCATTATATAGAACTCCTCATTATATAGAACTCCTCAGTATATAAAACTCCTCAGTGTATAGAACTCCTCAGTATATAGAACTCCTCAGTATATAGAACTCCTCAGTGTATAGAACTCCTCAGTGTATAGAACTCCTCAGTATATAGAACTCCTCAGTATATAGAACTCCTCAGTATATAGAACTCCTCAGTGTATAGAACTCCTCAGTATATAGAACTCCTCAGTGTATAGAACTCCTCAGTATATAGAACTCCTCAGTGTATAGAACTCCTCAGTGTATAGAACTCCTCAGTATATAGAACTCCTCAGTGTATAGAACTCCTCAGTGTATAGAACTCCTCAGTGTATAGAACTCCTCAGTGTATAGAACTCCTCAGTGTATAGAACTCCTCAGTATATAGAACTCCTCAGTATATAGAACTCCTCAGTGTATAGAACTCCTCAGTATATAGAACTCCTCAGTGTATAGAACTCCTCAGTATATAGAACTCCTCAGTATATAGAACTCCCCAGTATATAGAACTCCTCAGTATATAGAACTCCCCAGTATATAGAACTCCTCAGTATATAGAACTCCTCAGTATATAGAACTCCCCAGTATATAGAACTCCTCAGTATATAGAACTCCCCAGTATATAGAACTCCTCAGTATATAGAACTCCCCAGTATATAGAACTCCTCAGTATATAGAACTCCTCAGTATATATAATTCCTCAGTATATAGAACTCCTCAGTATATAGAACTCCTCAGTATATAGAACTCTTCAGTATATAGAACTCCCCAGTATACAGAACTCCTCAGTGTATAGAACTCCTCAGTATATAGAACTCCTCAGTATATAGAACTCCTCAGTATATAGAACTCTTCAGTATACAGAACTCCTCAGTGTATAGAACTCCTCAGTGTATAGAACTCCTCAGTATATATAATTCCTCAGTATATAGAACTCCTCAGTATATAGAACTCCTCAGTATATAGAACTCCTCAGTATATAGAACTCTTCAGTATATAGAACTCCTCAGTATATAGAACTCTTCAGTATATATAATTCCTCAGTATATAGAACTCCTCAGTATATAGAACTCCTCAGTATATAGAACTCCTCAGTGTATAGAACTCCTCAGTGTATAGAACTCCTCAGTATATATAATTCCTCAGTATATAGAACTCTTCAGTATATAGAACTCCTCAGTATATAGAACTCTTCAGTATATATAATTCCTCAGTATATAGAACTCCTCAGTATATAGAACTCCTCAGTATATAGAACTCCTCAGTGTATAGAACTCCTCAGTATATAGAACTCCTCAGTATATATAATTCCTCAGTATATAGAACTCTTCAGTATATTTTGCTGCTCAGTATGTGTCTGTGTGTCTTTCGGAGGATCTGGAATAAGCAGGAGATTGGACAATAACGTCGTGGTCTTCGTGGTGTTTTTCTACTACAGGTGCGTATCAGGGAGGCCACGGGGCTGCCTCTCAACCTGTCCAACTTCGTCTTCTGCCAGTACACCTTCTGGGAGGGGGCGGAGCCTACGGTGGCCCCGCCCATGGTCAGCCCAGACACGCCAACCACGCCCCGCACCCCCGACGCCCAGTTCACCGTCCGCTTCGACCACTGCAAGGTAGGGAACGTAGGGTTACAACATTGTGGTGACTTTCCTCAACTTCCCAGGTTTACAGAAATCCCCTTTGGAGGACTCTGGATTTCCTCCTGACTACTTCCTGATTTCGGGACTCTTCAACTGGGATTTCTGGGAAACCAATGAATTTTGGAAAAGTTATTTCACATCATCCTCTGCTGGCTGTCACTGACACTAACGCTGAGGATTCTGGTTAGAATATATCTGCATCCCAAATGGCACTCTGTTCCCTATACAGTTGACTACTTTAGACCAGGGCCATATGTCACCATTATTCTCATGTTTCTGCTCATTGTTGATGTTTGATATAGTATCTCTGTGTGTAGGAGTGTGTGATCTGCTCATCGTTGATGTTTGATATAGTATCTCTGTGTGTGTAGGAGTGTGTGATCTGCTCATCGTTGATGTTTGATATAGTATCTCTGTGTGTAAGAGTGTGTGATCTGCTCATCGTTGATGTTTGATATAGTATCTCTGTGTGTGTAGGAGTGTGTGATCTGCTCATCGTTGATGTTTGATATAGTATCTCTGTGTGTGTAGGAGTGTGTGATCTGCTCATCGTTGATGTTTGATATAGTATCTCTGTGTGTGTAGGAGTGTGTGATCTGCTCATCGTTGATGTTTGATATAGTATCTCTCTGTGTGTAGGAGTGTGTGATCTGCTCATCGTTGATGTTTGATATAGTATCTCTCTGTGTGTAGGAGTGTGTGATCTGCTCATCGTTGATGTTTTATATAGTATCGCTCTGTGTGTAGGAGTGTGTGATCTGCTCATCGTTGATGTTTGATATAGTATCTCTGTGTGTGTAGGAGTGAGTGATATGCTCATCGTTGATGTTTGATATAGTATCTCTCTGTGTGTAGGAGTGTGTGATCTGCTCATCGTTGATGTTTGATATAGTATCTCTCTGTGTGTAGGAGTGTGTGATCTGCTCATCGTTGATGTTTGATATAGTATCTCTGTGTGTAGGAGTGTGTGATCTGCTCATTGTTGATGTTTGACATAGTATCTCTCTGTGTGTAGGAGTGAGTGATATGCTCATCGTTGATGTTTGATATAGTATCTCTCTGTGTGTAGGAGTGTGTGATCTGCTCATCGTTGATGTTTGATATAGTATCTCTGTGTGTAGGAGTGTGTGATCTGCTCATCGTTGATGTTTGATATAGTATCTCTCTGTGTGTAGGAGTGTGTGATCTGCTCATCGTTGATGTTTGATATAGTATCTCTGTGTGTGTAGGAGTGTGTGATCTGCTCATCGTTGATGTTTGATATAGTATCTCTGTGTGTGTAGGAGTGTGTGATCTGCTCATCGTTGATGTTTGATATAGTATCTCTGTGTGTAGGAGTGTGTGATCTGCTCATCGTTGATGTTTGATATAGTATCTCTGTGTGTGTAGGAGTGTGTGATATGCTCACCGTTATTTGATATAGTATCTCTGTGTGTAGGTGTGTGTGATCTGCTCATCGTTGATGTTTGATATAGTATCTCTCTGTGTGTAGGAGTGTGTGATCTGCTCATCGTTGATGTTTGATATAGTATCTCTCTTTGTGTAGGAGTGTGTGATCTGCTCATCGTTGATGTTTGATATAGTATCTCTGTGTGTGTAGGAGTGTGTGATCTGCTCATCGTTGATGTTTGATATAGTATCTCTGTGTGTGAAGGAGTGTGTGATCTGCTCATCGTTGATGTTTGATATAGTATCTCTGTGTGTAGGAGTGTGTGATCTGCTCATCGTTGATGTTTGATATAGTATCTCTCTGTGTGTAGGAGTGTGTGATATGCTCATCGTTGATGTTTGATATAGTATCTCTCTGTGTGTAGGAGTGTGTGATATGCTCATCGTTGATGTTTGATATAGTATCTCTCTGTGTGTAGGAGTGTGTGATCTGCTCATCGTTGATGTTTGATATAGTATCTCTGTGTGTAGGAGTGTGTGATCTGCTCATCGTTGATGTTTGATATAGTATCTCTGTGTGTGTAGGAGTGTGTGATCTGCTCATCGTTGATGTTTGATATAGTATCTCTGTGTGTGTAGGAGTGTGTGATCTGCTCATCGTTGATGTTTGATATAGTATCTCTCTGTGTGTAGGAGTGTGTGATCTGCTCAACGTTATTTGATATAGTATCTCTGTGTGTAGGAGTGTGTGATCTGCTCATCGTTGATGTTTGATATAGTATCTCTGTGTGTGTAGGAGTGTGTGATATGCTCATCGTTGATGTTTGATATAGTATCTCTCTGTGTGTAGGAGTGTGTGGTCTGCTCACCGTTATTTGATATAGTATCTCTGTGTGTAGGTGTGTGTGATCTGCTCATCGTTGATGTTTGATATAGTATCTCTGTGTGTGTAGGAGTGTGTGATATGCTCACCGTTATTTGATATAGTATCTCTGTGTGTAGGAGTGTGTGATCTGCTCATCGTTGATGTTTGATATAGTATCTCTCTGTGTGTAGGAGTGTGTGATCTGCTCATCGTTGATGTTTGATATAGTATCTCTCTGTGTGTAGGAGTGTGTGATCTGCTCATCGTTGATGTTTGATATAGTATCTCTCTGTGTGTAGGAGTGTGTGATATGCTCATCGTTGATGTTTGATATAGTATCTCTCTGTGTGTCGGAGTGTGTGATCTGCTCATCTTTGATGTTTGATATAGTATCTCTGTGTGTGTAGGAGTGTGTGATCTGCTCAACGTTATTTGATATAGTATCTCTCTGTGTGTAGGAGTGTGTGATCTGCTCATCGTTGATGTTTGATATAGTATCTCTCTGTGTGTAGGAGTGTGTGATCTGCTCATCGTTGATGTCTGATATAGTATCTCTCTGTGTGTAGGAGTGAGTGATATGCTCATCGTTGATGTTTGATATAGTATCTCTCTGTGTGTAGGAGTGTGTGATCTGCTCATCGTTGATGTTTGATATAGTATCTCTCTGTGTGTAGGAGTGTGTGATATGCTCATCGTTGATGTTTGATATAGTATCTCTCTGTGTGTAGGAGTGTGTGATCTGCTCATCGTTGATGTTTGATATAGTATCTCTCTGTGTGTGTAGGAGTGTGTGATCTGCTCATCGTTGATGTTTGATATAGTATCTCTGTGTGTAGGAGTGTGTGATCTGCTCATCGTTGATGTTTGATATAGTATCTCTGTGTGTGTAGGAGTGTGTGATCTGCTCATTGTTGATGTTTGATATAGTATCTCTCTGTGTGTAGGAGTGTGTGATCTGCTCATCGTTGATGTTTGATATAGTATCTCTGTGTGTGTAGGAGTGTGTGATCTGCTCATCGTTGATCTTTGATATAGTATCTCTCTGTGTGTAGGAGTGTGTGATCTGCTCATCGTTGATGTTTGATATAGTATCTCTGTGTGTGTAGGAGTGTGTGATCTGCTCATCGTTGATGTTTGATATAGTATCTCTCTGTGTGTAGGAGCGTGTGATCTGCTCATCGTTGATGTCTGATATAGTATCTCTGTGTGTAGGAGTGTGTGATCTGCTCATCGTTGATGTCTGATATAGTATCTCTGTGTGTGTAGGAGTGTGTGGTCCATGTGACAGAGGAGTTTTTAGAGTTCATCGCAGACGGGGCGCTGGCCATCGAGGTGTGGGGTCACCGCTGTGCCGGGAACGGACGCTCTCTCTGGGAGCTGGACGCCCTGCTGGCCAAGACACGCACCCTACGAGACAGGTACACACGCCGTGTGTAGAGCACATACATATTGTATCATCTCAAGGATACATAAAGGCATGCACCACACACACATAAAGGCATGCACCACACACACATAAAGGCATGCACCACACACACATAAAGGCATGCACCACACACACATAAAGGCATGCACCACACACACATAAAGGCATGCACCACACACACATAAAGGCATGCACCACACACACATAAAGGCATGCACCACACACACATAAAGGCATGCACCACACACACATAAAGGCATGCACCACACACACATAAAGGCATGCACCACACACACATAAAGGCATGCACCACACACACATAAAGGCATGCACCTCACACACACTCACCCGTCACTTGCTTGTTGTGTGTAAGTTAGGGCTTGTAAGTAAGCATTTCACGGTAAGGTCTACACCTGCTGTGTTCAGCGCATGTAACAAATAAATGTGTGACAAATAAGTCCCATGTGATTTGTCCCTGCAGGTGGAGTGAGGTGTCTCGTCGTATTGAGCTGTGGGTTTCTATCCAGGAGCTGAATGAGCAGGGGGACTACTCTGATGTAGAGATGCATCCTGGGAAGGACATCGGTACTGGAGGAGTGTTCCAGCTCAGACAGGTAACAGGACAGGGAAGGACATCAGACTGGAGGAGTGTTCCAGGTCAGACAGGTAACAGGGAAGGCCAACAGACTGGAGGAGTGTTCCAGCTCAGACAGGTAACAGGACAGGGAAGAACATCAGACTGGAGGAGTGTTCCAGGTCAGACAGGTAACAGGACAGGGAAGGACATCAGACTGGAGGAGTGTTCCAGGTCAGACAGGTAACAGGGAAGGACATCAGACTGGAGGAGTGTTCCAGGTCAGACAGGTAACAGGGAAGGACATCAGACTGGAGGAGTGTTCCAGGTCAGACAGGTAACAGGGAAGGACATCAGACTGGAGGAGTGTTCCAGGTCAGACAGGTAACAGGGAAGGACATCAGACTGGAGGAGTGTTCCAGGTCAGACAGGTAACAGGGAAGGCCAACAGACTGGAGGAGTGTTCCAGGTCAGACAGGTAACAGGGAAGGACATCAGACTGGAGGAGTGTTCCAGGTCAGACAGGTAACAGGGAAGGACATCAGACTGGAGGAGTGTTCCAGGTCAGACAGGTAACAGGGAAGGCCAACAGACTGGAGGAGTGTTCCAGGTCAGACAGGTAACAGGGAAGGCCAACAGACTGGAGGAGTGTTCCAGCTCAGACAGGTAACAGGGAAGGACATCAGACTGGAGGAGTGTTCCAGGTCAGACAGGTAACAGGGAAGGACATCAGACTGGAGGAGTGTTCCAGGTCAGACAGGTAACAGGGAAGGCCAACAGACTGGAGGAGTGTTCCAGGTCAGACAGGTAACAGGGAAGGACATCAGACTGGAGGAGTGTTCCAGGTCAGACAGGTAACAGGGAAGGACATCAGACTGGAGGAGTGTTCCAGGTCAGACAGGTAACAGGGAAGGACATCAGACTGGAGGAGTGTTCCAGGTCAGACAGGTAACAGGGAAGGCCAACAGACTGGAGGAGTGTTCCAGGTCAGACAGGTAACAGGGAAGGACATCAGACTGGAGGAGTGTTCCAGGTCAGACAGGTAACAGGGAAGGACATCAGACTGGAGGAGTGTTCCAGGTCAGACAGGTAACAGGGAAGGACATCAGACTGGAGGAGTGTTCCAGCTCAGACAGGTAACAGGGAAGGACATCAGACTGGAGGAGTGTTCCAGCTCAGACAGGTAACAGGGAAGGCCAACAGACTGGAGGAGTGTTCCAGGTCAGACAGGTAACAGGGAAGGCCAACAGACTGGAGGAGTGTTCCAGGTCAGACAGGTAACAGGGAAGGACATCAGACTGGAGGAGTGTTCCAGCTCAGACAGGTAACAGGGAAGGCCAACAGACTGGAGGAGTGTTCCAGGTCAGACAGGTAACAGGGAAGGCCAACAGACTGGAGGAGTGTTCCAGGTCAGACAGGTAACAGGGAAGGACATCAGACTGGAGGAGTCTGTCAGTTTGTCAGATGTTTTCAGCCCTTTAAAGTAGAGTGATGTGAAGATGAAACCACGTCCCACATCGGTTGTGTAGATCCAGTTATGAATGGAAAACATGAGCGCCGTCTAAGTTCCCGGTTTTTCTTCTGTGTTTATCTTCATTGTCATTGGCCGTCTGTGTGTGAAGCAGGTTATATGGATGGTGTGTGTGTTCTCAGGGTCACTCACGCAGGCTGCAGGTGTGTGTGAAGCAGGTGCAGGACTCTGGGACTCTGCCTCTGCTGGTGGAGTCTGTTCTGTCTGTCTCTATCGGCTGTGTGTCAGCACGCTCCACCAAGCTACAGAGAGCCCTGGACAGCTACCAGGTCAGTGGCACACACACACTACACACACACACACCACTACACACACATACACACACCACTACACACACACACACCACTACACACACATACACACACCACTACACACACACACACCACTACACACACAC
Organism: Oncorhynchus masou masou; assembly: GCF_036934945.1. Lineage (NCBI taxonomy): Eukaryota > Metazoa > Chordata > Actinopteri > Salmoniformes > Salmonidae > Oncorhynchus > Oncorhynchus masou. Next base: position 57,154 of record NW_027006010.1, on the reverse strand, counting down.
ACACACACACACACACACACACACACACAGTTACATGTGCACACACACACCACTACACAATCACACACAGCATATTTATATATTACGTTTGTAAGAGATGTGTCAGTGTGGCAATGTTGTATATCAGATTTTCTTCCTCTTTATATGTAAAATGTGCTGTATTGCTCAAGGAGACTCATGTAGCGTGGTGGAGGTGATGATGATGATGATAGTGGTGATGATGATGATGATGATAGTGGTGATGATGATGATGATGGTGGTGATGATGATGATGATGGTGGTGATGATGATGATGATGGTGGTGATGATGATGATGATAGTGGTGATGATGATGATGATGATAGTGGTGATGATAGTGGTGATGATGATGATGATGGTGGTGATGATGATGATGATGATGATAGTGGTGATGATGATGATGATGGTGGTGATGATGATGGTGTTGGTGGTGATGATGATGGTGGTGGTGATGATGGTGGTGGTGATGATGATGATGATGGTGTTGGTGGTGATGATGATGGTGGTGGTGATGATGGTGGTGGTGGTGGTGATGATGGTGGTGATGATGGTGGTGGTTGTGGTGGTTGTGGTGATGGTGGTGGTGGTGATGGTGGTTGTGGTGGTGGTGGTGGTGATGATGATGGTGGTGATAGTGGAGGTGGTGGTGGTGGTGGTGGTGGAGGTGGTGGTGTGGTTGTGGTGGTGGTGATGGTGATAGTGGAGGTGATGGTGGTTGTGGTGGTGATGATGATGATGGTGGTGGGGATGGTGGTGGTGGTGGTGGTGGAAGTGATGGTGGTCTGCTAAATGAAAATGTAAATGTGGTGGTGGTGGAGGTAGTGGTGGTGGTGGTGGTGGAGGTAGTGGTGGTGGTGGTGGTGGTGGAGGTAGTGGTGGTGATGGTGGTGGTGGTGGTGGTGGTGGAAGTGATGGTGGTGGTGGTGGTGGAGGTAGTGGTGGTGGAAGTGATGGTGGTGGTGGTGGTGGAGGTAGTGGTGGTGATGGTGGTGGTGGTGGTAGTGATGGTGGTGGTAGTGATGGTGGTGGTGGTGGTAGTGATGGTGGTGGTAGTGATGGTGGTGGTGGTAGTGGTGGTAGTGGTGGTGTGGTGTGGTGACTAGCTGTTGTGGTTCTGGTTCTGGGCCTACTGACATGGCTAAATCCTGGGCTGCTGTAAGGCTGTCTGTAAACCTAATGAATGTTGCAGAATGTATCGGTTCATATTAGTGTAACACATACAGAGACACACACCAGGCCCTGGGATGAGACTCCAGCACTAGACTGTAGTTCTACTGCCTAATGGTGGACTGGAGATATCTACAGTATTACAATACTGTACTGTGTATCTGGACATGATGAAATCCTCGCAGTAATCAATCTCTGCATCCTGTAGTTTTCAGATGGAGGATCCATCATGTCAACGCTGTCTGTTGTAGGGAAAGAAAGGTGCCAGTCATCAATTATTCCACTGGAGGGAGACATCTGTAGAAGGATGGAACATAGAAATATTTACATTTACATTTAAGTCATTTGGCAGACGCTCTTATCCAGAGCGACTTACAAATTGGTGAATTCACCTTATGACATCCAGTGGAACAGCCACTTTACAATAGTGCATCTAAATCATTTAAGGGGGGGGGGGGGGGTGAGAAGGATTACTTTATCCTATCCTAGGTATTCCTTAAAGAGGTGGGGTTTCAGGTGTCTCCGGAAGGTGGTGATTGACTATATTCATCTGCTGTGTAGAATGTAGAAAAGTCACATTTTTCTGTTGTGTATCAATCAAATCCATTGAGTGATCTGATTCGGCTGTCCTCTAGTTGGACTACAATTTTCAGCTTAAGTTGACTACAGCGTTTCCGCTGCAGTCATTTTAGCTGTGGCGCTGCACCACACCAAAATCGTTGCTGCCACGCCTGTAATGGTTTTCTTCCGTTGAAGGAGAGGACCAAAGCTCAGCGTGGTTAGTGTTCATCTTATTTAATAATACATCCAAACTGAACACTTCAATTTACAAAAACAACAAATGTGAAAACCGAAAACAGTACCGTGTGGTGTAAAACACAGACACGGAAACAATCACCCACAAACAAACAGGGAAACCCAGGCTACCGAAGTGTGATTCTCAATCAGAGACAACTAACGACACCTGCTACTGATTGAGAACCATACTTGGCCGAACACAGAAAAACAACCTAGACACACAAAACATAGAATGGCCACCCAACTCACATCCTGACCAACTAAAACAAACAATTAACACAATAACTAGGGTCAGGGCCCCCCACAAAAATGTAACATAAAACAAATATTTCTGCCGAGGCGAACTTTGAAGAGGCTAGAACATTCTACATCTATGTACAGTTGAGGTTGGAAGTTTACATAAACTTAGGTTGGAGTCATTAAAACTCCATTTTCAACCACTCCACAAAGTTCTTGTTCACAAACTATAGTTTTGGCAAGTTGGTGAGGACATCTACTTTGTGCATGACACAAGTAATTTTTTCAACAATTGTTGAGACTTATAATTAATTTATAATTCACTGTATCACAATTCCAGTGGGTCAGAAGTTTATATACACTAAGTTGATTGTGCCTTTAAACAGCTAGGAAAATTACAGAATCTTATGTCATGGCTTTAGAAGCTTCTGATAAGCTAATTGACATCATTTGAGTCAATTGGAGGTGTACCTGTGGATGTAGTTCAAGGCCTACCTTCAAACCCAGTGCCTCTTTGCTTGACATCATGGGAAAATCAAATGAAATCAGCCAAGACCTCAGAAAAGAATTGTAGACCTCCACAAGTCTGGTTCATCCTTGGGAGCAATTTCCAAACACCTGAAGGTACCACATTCATCTGTACAAACAATTTCCAAACGTACAAACAAACCATGCAGACATCATACCGCTCAGGAAGGAGACACGTTCTGTCTCCTAGAGATGAACGTACTTTGGTGCGAAAAGTGCAAGTCAATCCCAGAACAACAGCAAAGGACCTTGTGAAGATGCTGGAGGAAACAAAAGTATCTATATCCACAGTAAAACGAGTCCTATATCGACATAACCTGAAAGGCCGCTCCACAAGGAAGAAGCCACTGCTTCAAAACCGGCATAAAAAAAGCCAGACTACAGTTTGCAACTACACATGGGGACAAGATTGTACTTTTTGAGGAAATGTACAGAAGCCGATACCGATTAATCGGCCGATTATTATATATATATTTGTAATTACGACAATTACAACAATAGTGAATAAACAATGAACACTTTTATTTTAACTTAATATAATACATCAATATAATCAATTTAGTCTCAAATAAATAATGAAACATGTTCAATTTGGTTTAAATATTGCAAAAACAAAGTGTTGGAGAAGAAAGTAAAAGTGCAATATGTGCCATGTAAGAAAGCTAACGTTTAAGTTCCTTGCTCAGAACATGAGAACATCTGAAACCTGGTGGTTCCTTTTAACATGAGTCTTCAATATTCCCAGGTAAGTTTTAGGTTGTAGTTATTATAGAACTATTTCTCTATACCATTTGTATTTCATATACCTTTGACTATTGGATGTTCTAATAGGTACTTTAGTATTGCCAGCCTAATCTCGGGAGTTGATAGGCTTGAAGTCATTAACAACAGTCATTAAGTGTTGCTGGCAAATGCAGGGAAGTGCTGTTTGAATGAATGCTTACGAGCCTGCTGCTGCCTACCACCGCTCAGTCAGACTGCTCTATCAAATCATAGACTTAATTATAATATAATAACACACAGTAATACGAGCCTTAGGTCATTAATATGGTCAAATCCAGAAACTATCATTTCAAAAACAAAACGTTTATTCCTTCAGTGGAATACGGAACCGTTCCGTATTTTATCTAACGGGTGGCATCCATATGTCTAAATATTGCTGTTACTTTGCACAACCTTCAATGTTATGTCATAATTATGTACAATTCTGGCAAATTAGTTCGCATGAGCCAGGCTGCCCAAACTGCTGCATATACCCTGACTCTGCGTGCAATGAACGCAAGAGAAGTGACACAATTTCCCTAGTTTACTATTGCCTGCTAACATAAATTTATTTTAACTAAATATGCAGGTTTAAAAAAATATACTTCTGTGTATTGATTTTAAGAAAGGCATTGATGTTTATGGTTAGGTACAGTCGTTCAACGATTGTGCTTTTTTCGCAAATGCGCTTTTGTTAAATCATCCCCCGTTTGGCGTAGTTGGCTGTCTTTGTTAGGAAGAAATAGTCGTCACACAGTTCACAACGAGCCAGGCGGCCCAAACTGCTGCATATACCCGGACTCTGTTGCACAGAACGCAAGAGAAGTGACACAATTTCCCTAGTTAAAAGAAATACATTTTAGCAGGCAATATTAACTAAATATGCAGGTTTAAAAAATATATACTTGTGTATTGATTTTAAGAAAGATATTGATGTTTATGTTAAGGTACACATTGGTGCAACGACAGTGCTTTTTTCGCGAATGCACTTGTTAAGTCACCCATTTGACGAAGTAGGCTATGATTCAATGATAAATTAACAGGCACCACATCGATTATATGCAACGCAGGACAAGCTAGATAAACTAGTAATATCATTGACCATGTGTAGTTAACTAGTGATTATGTTAAGATTGATTGTTTTTTATAAGATACGTTTAATGCTAGCTAGCACCTTACCTTGGCTCCTTGCTGCACTCTCATAACAGGTAGTCAGCCTGCCACGCAGTCTCCTCATAACAGGTAGTCAGCCTGCCACGCAGTCTCCTCATAACAGGTAGTCAGCCTGCCACACAGTCTCCTCATAACAGGTAGTCAGCCTGCCACGCAGTCTCCTCATAACAGGTAGTCAGCCTGCCACGCAGTCTCCTCATAACAGGTAGTCAGCCTGCCACGCAGTCTCCTCATAACAGGTAGTCAGCCTGCCACGCAGTCTCCTCATAACAGGTAGTCAGCCTGCCACGCAGTCTCCTCATAACAGGTAGTCAGCCTGCCACACAGTCTCCTCATAACAGGTAGTCAGCCTGCCACGCAGTCTCCTCATAACAGGTAGTCAGCCTGCCACGCAGTCTCCTCATAACAGGTAGTCAGCCTGCCACGCAGTCTCCTCATAACAGGTAGTCAGCCTGCCACACAGTCTCCTCATAACAGGTAGTCAGCCTGCCACGCAGTCTCCTCATAACAGGTAGTCAGCCTGCCACGCAGTCTCCTCATAACAGGTAGTCAGCCTGCCACGCAGTCTCCTCATAACAGGTAGTCAGCCTGCCACGCAGTCTCCTCATAACAGGTAGTCAGCCTGCCACACAGTCTCCTCATAACAGGTAGTCAGCCTGCCACGCAGTCTCCTCATAACAGGTAGTCAGCCTGCCACGGAGTCTCCTCATAACAGGTAGTCAGCCTGCCACGCAGTCTCCTCATAACAGGTAGTCAGCCTGCCACACAGTCTCCTCGTGGAGTGCAATGTAATCGGCCATGATCGGTGTCCAAAAATGCAGATTACCGATTGTTATGAAAGGTTGAAATCGGCCCTAATTAAATCGGCCATTCCCATTAATCGGTCTAACCTCTACTATGGACCATGTATAGGCTGTGTGCATGGTCCAATATGTTCAAATATTGTTTTACCAATATGTTATTGGGCTTATTTCTGGAGTGGAAATGATATTTTAAATGGTGTCAGCATCATGGCATTTTTATTGTTCAGAAATGTGGTGGGTCGTCTCTTCGTTCGCTGGACTTTATCCTGCTGACTGTCCCAAATGTCCCAACTGAATTTGGTAAAAGGGCTTTCATGTACTCTGCGCCATCGTCTTGGAACACCTTACAAAATACTTTTAAACTGGAAGAACTTGTCCCGATTGGTGTTTTTAAATCACTGATGAAGGATTTTGAGACTGATTCCCTGACCTGTCAATGTTTTTAATTTGCTGTTTTTGATTTTGTTATACTCTTGTGAATTCTATGGTTTTCACTAGATTACTAGTAGTTTTTCATGTTGTTTGTCTGTAATTTTTGTAATGACTTGGTGCTGCCTATCTTGGCCAGGACGCTCTTGAAAAAAGAGATTTTAAATCTCAATGAGCCCTTCATGGTTAAATAAAGGTGAAATAATTTGTAAACATTTTTTTATATTCATTCATTTTGGAGTACAATGTTCTTTTAAAAAGTCAACAGAACTGAGCTTCTCAGTCATTCTACATACAAACGATCTGGGAGGTCATTTTTATGTAGAAGGACCAGGAAGCAGCCTTCTACCCTCCACTGCTACACACTTTTCCAGAGGATATAGAACAATGTGATTAGTCAGCCAGTGACACCTCCAGGCCACTGACCCAGAGTTGTAGTGGATTTACCTTTGACTTTTGGTCATTTAGCAGACGCTCTTATCCAGAGAGACTTGCAGACAGTGGAGAGGTGTGTAGGCTGCTATTCCTGTCTGTCTGTCTGTCCTGGTCTGGTCTGGGGTCTGGTCGTCTGTCTGGTCTGGTCTGGTCGTCTGTCTGGTCTGTCTGTCTGGTCTGGTCGTCTGTCTGGTCTGGTCGTCTGTCTGTTTGCCTGTCTGTCTGTCTGTTTGCCTGTCTGTCTGTCTGTTTGCCTGTCTGTCTGTCTGTTTGCCTGTCTTGTCTGTCTGACTGAGTGTACTGTGCTGTATTCTGTCCTGCCAGAGGGAGGAGGAGGATGGAGATATGGATAGTTATCAGGTAAACTGTATCTCCTCAGTCTGCTGTTGCTGCTGCTGCTGCTGCTGCATGGATGGTGCTGCCTCCTACTACAGCGAGGGTAGAAATATTCACATAACTTCTGGAAAACCTTGGAATTGTTTTAGATTTCCCAGAATTGTTCAACCCTAACTACTGCCGATGATGATGAGGCACGATGGATGGAAACCAGCTTCTGGTCATGTGCTTGCAGACAGTGGGTTCCACTAAGAAGGGTGTGCAGGGGGTGGGAAACAGGAGACAGGAGACTAGAGGAGTAGGAGACAGGAGGCTAGAGGAGTAGGAGACAGGAGACTAGAGGAGTAGGAGACAGGAGACTAGAGGAGTAGGAGACAGGGGGCTAGAGGCGTAGGAGACACGAGGCTAGAGGAGTAGGAGACAGGGGGCTAGGGGTGTAGGAGGCTAGAGGAGTAGAAGACAGGAGGCTAGAGGAGTAGGAGACTGGAGGCTAGAGGAGTAGGGGGTAGGAGACTAGAGGAGTAGGGGGTAGGAGACAGGAGACTAGAGGGGTATGGGGGTGGGAGACAGAAGACGATAGGAGTAAGGGGTAGGAGACAGGAGATGAGAGGATTAGGAGACTAGAGGAGTAGGGGGTAGGAGACATGAGACTAGAGGAGTAGGGGGTGGGAGACAGAAGACTAGAGGAGTAGTGGGTAGGAGACTAGAGGGGTAGGAGACAGGAGGCTAGAGGAGTAGGAGACAAGAGACTAGAGGAGTAGGGGGTAGGAGACAGAAGACTAGAGGAGTAGTGGGTAGGAGACTAGAGGGGTAGGAGACAGGAGGCTAGAGGAGTAGGAGACAAGAGACTAGAGGAGTAGGGGGTAGGAGACTGGAGACTAGAGGAGTAGGGGGTAGGAGACAGGAGACTAGAGGAGTAGGGGGGTAGGAGACAGGAGACTAGAGGAGTAGGGGGTAGGAGACAGAAGACTAGAGGAGTAGTGGGTAGGAGACTAGAGGGGTAGGAGACAGGAGGCTAGAGGGGTAGGAGACAGGAGACTAGAGGAGTAGGAGACAGGAGGCTAGAGGGGTAGGAGACAGGAGACTAGAGGAGTAGGAGACAGGAGACTAGAGGAGTAGGGGGTAGGAGACAGGAGACTAGAGGAGTAGGGGGTGGGAGACAGAAGACTAGAGGAGTAGTGGGTAGGAGACTAGAGGGGTAGGAGACAGGAGGCTAGAGGAGTAGGAGACAAGAGACTAGAGGAGTAGGGGGTAGGAGACTGGAGACTAGAGGAGTAGGGGGTAGGAGACAGGAGACTAGAGGAGTAGGGGGTAGGAGACAGGAGACTAGAGGAGTAGGGGGTAGGAGACAGAAGACTAGAGGAGTAGTGGGTAGGAGACTAGAGGGGTAGGAGACAGGAGGCTAGAGGGGTAGGAGACAGGAGACTAGAGGAGTAGGAGACAGGAGGCTAGAGGGGTAGGAGACAGGAGACTAGAGGAGTAGGAGACAGGAGACTAGAGGAGTAGGGGGTGGGAGACAGGAGACTAGAGGAGTAGGGGGTAGGAGACTGGAGACTAGAGGAGTAGGGGGTAGGAGACAGGAGACTAGAGGAGTAGGGGGTAGGAGACAGGAGACTAGAGGACTAGGGGGTAGGAGACAGAAGACTAGAGGACTAGGGGGTAGGAGACTAGAGGGGTAGGAGACAGGAGGCTAGAGGAGTAGGAGACAAGAGACTAGAGGAGTAGGGGGTAGGAGACAGGAGACTAGAGGAGTAGGGGGTAGGAGACAGGAGACTAGAGGAGTAGGGGGTAGGAGACAGGAGACTAGAGGAGTAGGGGGTAGGAGACAGAAGACTAGAGGAGTAGTGGGTAGGAGACTAGAGGGGTAGGAGACAGGAGGCTAGAGGAGTAGGAGACAAGAGACTAGAGGAGTAGGGGGTAGGAGACTGGAGACTAGAGGAGTAGGGGGTAGGAGACAGGAGACTAGAGGAGTAGGGGGTAGGAGACAGGAGACTAGAGGAGTAGGGGGTAGGAGACAGAAGACTAGAGGAGTAGTGGGTAGGAGACTAGAGGGGTAGGAGACAGGAGGCTAGAGGGGTAGGAGACAGGAGACTAGAGGAGTAGGAGACAGGAGGCTAGAGGGGTAGGAGACAGGAGACTAGAGGAGTAGGAGACAGGAGACTAGAGGAGTAGGGGGTGGGAGACAGGAGACTAGAGGAGTAGGGGGTAGGAGACAGGAGACTAGAGGAGTAGGGGGTAGGAGACAGGAGACTAGAGGAGTAGGGGGTAGGAGACAGGAGACTAGAGGACTAGGGGGTAGGAGACAGAAGACTAGAGGACTAGGGGGTAGGAGACTAGAGGGGTAGGAGACAGGAGGCTAGAGGAGTAGGAGACAAGAGACTAGAGGAGTAGGGGGTAGGAGACAGGAGACTAGAGGAGTAGGGGGTAGGAGACAGAAGACTAGAGGAGTAGTGGGTAGGAGACTAGAGGGGTAGGAGACAGGAGGCTAGAGGGGTAGGAGACAGGAGACTAGAGGAGTAGGAGACAGGAGGCTAGAGGGGTAGGAGACAGGAGACTAGAGGAGTAGGAGACAGGAGACTAGAGGAGTAGGAGACAGGAGACTAGAGGAGTAGGAGACAGGAGACTAGAGGAGTAGGAGACAGGAGACTAGAGGAGTAGGAGACAGGAGACTAGAGGAGTAGGAGACAGGAGACTAGAGGAGTAGGAGACAGGAGGCTAGAGGGGTAGGAGACAGGAGACTAGAGGAGTAGGAGACAGGAGACTAGAGGAGTAGGAGACAGGAGACTAGAGGAGTAGGAGACAGGAGACTAGAGGAGTAGGAGACAGGAGACTAGAGGAGTAGGGGGTGGGAGACAGGAGGACCCTCCGTCCTACCACTCCACAGTGCCCTGGTGTCTGTCTGTCTGTCCCTCCGTCCTACCACTCGACAGTGCCCTGGTGTCTGTCTGTCTGTCCCTCCATCCTACCACTCCACAGTGCCCTGGTGTCTGTCTGTCTGTCCCTCCGTCCTACCACTCCACAGTGCCCTGGTGTCTGTCTGTCCCTCCGTCCTCCCACTCCACAGTGCCCTGGTGTCTGTCTGTCTGTCCCTCCACAGTGCCCTGGTGTCTGTCTGTCCCTCCGTCCTACCACTCCACAGTGCCCTGGTGTCTGTCTCTCCCTTCATCCTACCACTCCACAGTGCCCTGGTGTCTGTCTGTCTGTCCCTCCGTCCTCCCACTCCACAGTGCCCTGATGTCTGTCTGTCTGTCCCTCCGTCCTCCCACCCCTCAGGTTTAACCAACACACTAACTTCCTTCCTGTCTGCTTCTCAACCCACCACTGAAGAGCTGCTGCAGGAGACTAGTTGCACCACACTCAGACACATAACCACCGCATGGCTGCTTCCATGCATGACTCATTCAGCATGACAGGGGAGTTGAGCTCAGGAATGGGGGTGGAGTGTGCATGTGTGTGGTTGTTATGGTGCTGGGTGGGTGGTGAGATCATGGTGATGTTTTCATCAGCCAGCAGTACATTAAAGGCTCTGAGCCTGGGAGACATTCCATTTCCTAATAGAGTTTGGGACTTTTTTTCAATAGACTTTGAGAAAGAGGATTAAGTTTTGACTTGACCCTTAGGGCCTCACACTGTGGCTCCTCACGGAGGTCATGTGGGGTCGACTGGGGTAAGGAAGTAGGAGTCTGCCGTTCAACGTCCTGTAATGCTACAGACCACTGAACCAGACCCTGGTAATGCTTTGTGTCTGATACTGGAGTCCTGCTGACACTGATGCTGTCTTCTGTTGGCCTGCAGGAGGAGGACCTGAACTGTGTGAGGGACCGCTGGTCTGAGGCCCTCATCAAACGACGAGAGTATCTGGACGAGCAGATCAACAAGATCATCAACAAACAGGGTGGGTCCCAGGTCTGGCCTCTACAGCTCCACTCTGTACCAGTCCTGTCTTCATTCAGTTTATTCAGTATTCTGGACTCTACAGCTCCACTCTGTATCAGTCCTGTCTTCATTCAGTTTATTCAGTATTCTGGACTCTACATCTCCACTCTGTACCAGTCCTGTCTTCATTCAGTTTATTCAGTATTCTGGACTCTACAGCTCCACTCTGTACCAGTCCTGTCTTCATTCAGTTTATTCAGTATTCTGGACTCTACAGCTCCACTCTGTACCAGTCCTGTCTTCATTCAGTTTATTCAGTATTCTGGACTCTACAGCTCCACTCTGTATCAGTCCTGTCTTCATTCAGCATTCTGGACTCTACAGCTCCACTCTGTACCAGTCCTGTCTTCATTCAGCATTCTGGACTCTACAGCTCCACTCTGTATCAGTCCTGTCTTCATTCAGCATTCTGGACTCTACAGCTCCACTCTGCATCAGTCCTGTCTTCATTCAGTATTCTGGACTCTACAGCTCCACTCTGTATCAGTCCTGTCTTCATTCAGTATTCTGGACTCTACAGCTCCACTCTGTATCAGTCCTGTCTTCATTCAGTTTATTCAGTATTCTGGACTCTACAGCTCCACTCTGTATCAGTCCTGTCTTCATTCAGTTTATTCAGTATTCTGGACACTACAGCTCCACTCTGTACCAGTCCTGTCTTCATTCAGTTTATTCAGTATTCTGGACTCTACAGCTCCACTCTGTATCAGTCCTGTCTTCATTCAGTTTATTCAGTATTCTGGACTCTACAGCTCCACTCTGTACCAGTCCTGTCTTCATTCAGTTTATTCAGTATTCTGGACTCTACAGCTCCACTCTGTATCAGTCCTGTCTTCATTCAGTATTCTGGACTCTACAGCTCCACTCTGTATCTGTCCTGTCTTCATTCAGTTTATTCAGTATTCTGGACTCTACAGCTCCACTCTGTATCAGTCCTGTCTTCATTCAGTTTATTCAGTATTCTGGACTATACAGCTCCACTCTGTATCAGTCCTGTCTTCATTCAGTTTATTCAGCATTCTGGACTCTACAGCTCCACTCTGTACCAGTCCTGTCTTCATTCAGTATTCTGGACTCTACAGCTCCACTCTGTATCAGTCCTGTCTTCATTCAGTTTATTCAGTATTCTGGACTCTACAGCTCCACTCTGTATCAGTCCTGTCTTCATTCAGTTTATTCAGTATTCTGGACTATACAGCTCCACTCTGTACCAGTCCTGTCTTCATTCAGTTTATTCAGTATTCTGGACTCTACAGCTCCACTCTGTATCAGTCCTGTCTTCATTCAGTTTATTCAGTATTCTGGACTCTACAGCTCCACTCTGTACCAGTTCTGTCTTCATTCAGCATTCTGGACTCTACAGCTCCACTCTGTACCAGTCCTGTCTTCATTCAGCATTCTGGACTCTACAGCTCCACTCTGTATCAGTCCTGTCTTCATTCAGCATTCTGGACTCTACAGCTCCACTCTGTATCAGTCCTGTCTTCATTCAGCATTCTGGACTCTACAGCCCCACTCTGTACCAGTCCTGT
>NW_027006010.1:32500-37500 GCF_036934945.1 Oncorhynchus masou masou | reverse complement strand
TGTCAACATCTACAACAAACAGGTCTGCACTGGACACACACACACACACACACACACACACACACACACACACACACACACACACACACACACACACACAGGTCTGCACTGCCTGGACTGGACACACACACACACTCATCTGTCAGCATCTACAACAAACAGGTTGTCAGGACCCGGTTACGAACCCGGGTCTCCGGAGTGAGAAACAGTCACTTAACCAACTGAGCCACAAATAGTCAGCAGAACCCGGAAGATGAGGCAGACACAGCAGTACTTGAGACGGTGTATTTAATAAAGTAAAAAGTGAAGTCCTTCAGGAAAACATGTAACTCCACAAGCTCAAAAGGAATTCCACAAGAACAAGGTAATCCACAAGGTAATCCTCCAAGACAAAAAGGTAAATCCACAAGGTGGTAGGTATAGCACAAAAAGCCTCAAAAGATACTCAAAAATAAATAAACAAGAACAAAAAACAGAATTCCACAAGAGCGTCCACCGGGATCAACAAGAGCACACAGAACACTAGGGCTGGGTGCTAACATACAAACACAGAGCAAAGAACTGAGGGAAACAAAGGGTTTAAATACAATCAGGGGAAACGAGGCACAGGTGCAAATAATAATGGGGATCAAGGGAAAGCAAAAGGTCAAAAAGCACAATGGGGGCATCTAGTGACCAAAAACCGGAACAACCCTGGCCAAATCCTGACACAGGTCTGCACTGCCTGGACTGGACACACACACACACACACACACACACACACACACACACACACACACACACACACACACACACACACACACACACACACACACACACTCATCTGTCAACATCTACAACAAACAGGTCTGCACTGCCTGGACTGGAGACACACACATACACACACACACACACACACACACAGAGACAGACAGACTGACTGACTGACTGACTGACTCTCAAACACACAGACTGACTGACTGACTCTCACACACACAGACTGACTGACTGACTCTCACACACACAGACTGACTGACTGACTCTCACACACACACAGACTGACTGACTGACACTCACACACACACAGACTGACTGACTGACACTCACACACACACTGACTGACTGACTCTCACACACACAGACTGACTGACTGACTCTCACACACACAGACTGACTGAACGACTGACTGACACACACACAGACTGACTGACTGACTCTCACACACACAGACTGACTGACTGACTCTCACACACACAGACTGACTGACTGACTGACACACACACAGACTGACTGACACTCACACACACAGACTGACTGACACTCACACACACAGACTGACTGACTGACTCTCACACACACACACAGACTGACTGACACTCACACACACAGACTGACTGACTGACACTCACACACAGACTGACTGACTGACTGACTCTCACACACACACACAGACTAACTGACACTCACACACACAGACTGACTGACTGACTCTCACACACACACACAGACTGACTGACACTCACACACACAGACTGACTGACTGACACTCACACACAGACTGACTGACTGACTCTCACACACACAGACTGACTGACTGACTCTCACACACACACACAGACTGACTGACTGACTGACACACACACAGACTGACTGACTCTCACACACACACAGACTGACTGACTGACACACACACAGACTGACTGACTGACTCTCACACACACAGACTGACTGACTGACTCTCAGTACTGATCCACCATGTTGTTTTTCTCTGCCGTAGAGCTTCACCCAGAGTCTGAAGAGAAGGATGTCCTTGAAGAACACACTGTACTCCTGTGGAGTCACCTATGAGATTCTGTCAAATATACCAAAGGTAAACAGCTTCCCTGTTCCTGTGTGATGTCAGTGTCACTGTGTCACATATAGTATACCAACAATAACTAGTCGGAACCATCTGCAGGGGACTAGTATCCAAATAAAGGTTGGTATCCAGAGATAATGGTACAATAAAAGTATTGTTCATTCATTTTCTTAAGGACTGAGGGAGTCCCCCTTCTCACATGTTTTAGGTTTATTTAACTGGACAGGTTGTATTTTATATCAAATCAACGGTAATGTGTCACATGCTTGGTAGACAACAGGTGTAGACTAACGTTGAGAATGCTTCCTTACGGGTCCTTTTCCAACAATGCAGTTAAAGATCAAATAAAACATTGTGACAGTGAATAACAAATAAAAATAACATGTACAAATAACATGGCTATCTATATACAGGAAGTAGAAAATAACATGACTATCTATATACAGGAAGTAGAAAATAACATGGCTATCTATATACAGGAAGTAGAAAATAACATGGCTATCTATATACAGGAAGTAGAAAATAACATGGCTATCTATATACAGGAAGTAGAAAATAACATGGCTATCTATATACAGGAAGTAGAAAATAACATGGCTATCTATATACAGGAAGTAGAAAATAACATGACTATCTATATACAGGAAGTAGAAAATAACATGGCTATCTATATACAGGAAGTAGAAAATAACATGGCTATCTATATACAGGAAGTAGAAAATAACATGGCTATCTATATACCGGAAGTAGAAAATAACATGGCTATCTATATACAGGAAGTAGAAAATAACATGGCTATCTATATACAGGAAGTAGAAAATAACATGGCTATCTATATACAGGAAGTAGAAAATAACATGGCTATCTATATACAGGAAGTAGAAAATAACATGGCTATCTATATACAGGAAGTAGAAAATAACATGGCTATCTATATACAGGAAGTAGAAAATAACATGGCTATATACAGGAAGTAGACAATAACATGGCTATCTATATACAGGAAGTAGAAAATAACATGGCTATCTATATACAGGAAGTAGAAATAACATGGCTATATACAGGAAGTAGAAAATAACATGGCTATCTATATACAGGGAGTAGAAATAACATGGCTATCTATATACAGGAAGTAGAAAATAACATGGCTATCTATATACAGGAAGTAGAAAATAACATGGCTATATACAGGAAGTAGACAATAACATGGCTATCTATATACAGGAAGTAGAAAATAACATGGCTATCTATATACAGGAAGTAGAAAATAACATGGCTATATACTGTAAGTAGAAAATAACATGGCTATCTATATACAAGGAGTAGAAATAACATGGCTATATACAGGAAGTAGAAAATAACATGGCTATATACAGGAAGTAGAAAATAACATGGCTATATACAGGAAGTAGAAAATAACATGGCTATATATATATACAGGAAGTAGAAAATAACATGGCTATCTATATACAGGGAGTAGAAATAACATGGCTATATACAGGAAGTAGAAAATAACATGGCTATCTATATACAGGGAGTAGAAATAACATGGCTATCTATATACAGGAAGTAGAAAATAACATGGCTATATATATACAGGAAGTAGAAAATAACATGGCTATCTATATACAGGGAGTAGAAATAACATGGCTATATACAGGAAGTAGAAAATAACATGGCTATCTATATACAGGGAGTAGAAATAACATGGCTATCTATATACAGGGAGTAGAAAATAACATGGCTATATACAGGGAGTAGAAAATAACATGGCTATCTATATACAGGAAGTAGAAAATAACATGGCTATCTATTTGCAGGGAGTAGAAAATAACATTGTCATATAATAATGTTGTTGTATTGTAATATGATAATGTTGTGTTGTGATGTAATAATGGCATGTCCAGGCCTCTGAGGAGCCTGAGGAGAGAGAGACTCTGGCCCTGATGGCAGCGAGGGGAGACGGTGAGGAGAGTCAGGGTGGACAGACCTACATAGAGCAATACACCAGAGGACTTCTGGAGGTGGAGAATATACTGAGCCTGGAGAGACTCAGACAGGTACCTCTCACACACACATTTCACACACACTTCACACACACAGAATTCACACACTACACAAACACACACACTTCACACACATTTCACACACACACTTCACACACACAGAATTCACACACTACACAAACACACACACACTTCACACACATTTCACACACACTTCACACAAACACAATTCACACACTACACAAACACACACACTTCACACACATTTCACACACACTTCACACACACACAATTAACACACTACACAAACACACACACACACACACTTCATGCTGTTGAATCGTACTGCCTCTTGCTGTTACACATGGTAAATTATGTTATTTTTGTCCATGAGTTTAGATGTGTGTGAATCCTGTGTGGTTTGTGTAACAGAGGTATCTAGATGGATCACTGCCAACCACATTTCTCTCTGGGGACAATAAAGTTTGTTTGATTGATGTCATCAGGCGGTGACGGTGAAGGAAGCTCTGTCTGTTAAAGGGAGAAACATCAGAAGGAGCTTCAGTACCCCCAACGTACAGCATGTAAGATACACACACACACACACACACACACACACACACACACACCAGCACCCCCAACGTACAGCATGTAAGATACACACACACACACACACACACCAGCACCCCCAACGTACAGCATGTAAGATACACACACACACACACACACACACACACACACACCAGCACCCCCAACGTACAGCATGTAAGATACACACACACACACACACACACACCAGCACCCCCAACGTACAGCATGTAAGATACACACACACACACACACACACACACCAGCACCCCCAACGTACAGCATGTAAGATACACACACACACACACACACACACCAGCACCCCCAACGTACAGCATGTAAGATACACACACACACACACACACACACCAGCACCCCCAACGTACAGCATGTAAGATACACACACACACACACACCAGCACCCCCAACGTACAGCATGTAAGATACACACACACACACACACACACACACACCAGCACCCCCAACGTACAGCATGTAAGATACACACACACACACACACACACACACACCAGCACCCCCAACGTACAGCATGTAAGATACACACACAC
>NW_027006010.1:0-30000 GCF_036934945.1 Oncorhynchus masou masou | reverse complement strand
TCATTATTATAAACAGACCTGATTGGCTGGGAGGATGTAGACTGGAAGGTACAGTACAGTAGGATGGTTCATTATTATAAACAGACCTGATTGGCTGGGAGGATGTAGACTGGACGGTACAGTACAGTAGGATGGTTCATTATTATAAACAGACCTGATTGGCTGGGAGGATGTAGACTGGACGGTACAGTACAGTAGGATGGTTCATTATTATAAACAGACCTGATTGGCTGTCTGTCTGGTCCTCCTCCAGGACCATTGTGACTCTAACCTGTCTGTCTGGTCCTCCAGGACCATTGTGACTCTAACCTGTCTGTCTGGTCCTCCAGGACCATTGTGACTCTAACCTGTCTGTCTGGTCCTCCAGGACCATTGTGACTCTAACCTGTCTGTCTGGTCCTCCAGGACCATTGTGACTCTAACCTGTCTGTCTGGTCCTCCAGGACCATTGTGACTGTAACCTGTCTGTCTGGTCCTCCAGGACCATTGTGACTCTAACCTGTCTGTCTGGTCCTCCAGGACCATTGTGACTCTAACCTGTCTGTCTGGTCCTCCAGGACCATTGTGACTCTAACCTGTCTGTCTGTCTGGTCCTCCAGGACCATTGTGACTCTAACCTGTCTGTTTGTCTGGTCCTCCAGGACCATTGTGACTCTAACCTGTCTATCTGGTCCTCCAGGACCATTGTGACTCTAACCTGTCTGTCTGGTCCTCCAGGACCATTGTGACTCTAACCTGCCTGTCTGGTCCTCCAGGACCATTGTGACTCTAACCTGTCTGTCTGGTCCTCCAGGACCATTGTGACTCTAACCTGTCTGTCTGGTCCTCCAGGACCATTGTGACTCTAACCTGTCTGTCTGGTCCTCCAGGACCATTGTGACTCTAACCTGTCTGTCTGTCTGGTCCTCCAGGACCATTGTGACTCTAACCTGTCTGTTTGTCTGGTCCTCCAGGACCATTGTGACTCTAACCTGTCTATCTGGTCCTCCAGGACCATTGTGACTCTAACCTGTCTGTCTGGTCCTCCAGGACCATTGTGACTCTAACCTGCCTGTCTGGTCCTCCAGGACCATTGTGACTCTAACCTGTCTGTCTGGTCCTCCAGGACCATTGTGACTCTAACCTGCCTGTCTGGTCCTCCAGGACCATTGTGACTCTAACCTGTCTGTCTGGTCCTCCAGGACCATTGTGACTCTAACCTGTCTGTCTGGTCCTCCAGGACCATTGTGACTCTAACCTGTCTGTCTGGTCCTCCAGGACCATTGTGACTCTAACCTGTCTGTCTGGTCCTCCAGGACCATTGTGACTCTAACCTGTCTGTCTGGTCCTCCAGGACCATTGTGACTCTAACCTGTCTGTCTGGTCCTCCAGGACCATTGTGACTCTAACCTGTCTGTCTGGTCCTCCAGGACCATTGTGACTCTAACCTGTCTGTCTGGTCCTCCAGGACCATTGTGACTCTAACCTGTCTGTCTGGTCCTCCAGGACCATTGTGACTCTAACCTGTCTGTCTGGTCCTCCAGGACCATTGTGACCTTCATCAGGATGTCTCTGACTGCACTCCCCAGGACGGTGGTTCTCTGTGTGGGACGCCACTCAGAAACAAGACAGAGAATCATGGTAAACAACCAGAAATCAACAGCATCAACTCCAGCTATAGTTGAGACCAGGAGGCCTGACCAGGAAACTCTTGTTTTAGATCATATTTAGGGCCCTGAGTGTTTCTCAGTCAGGAAAACCTCCAGGCCCTCCCTCCATATGAGGACTGTAATAGGAACTCAATGGCTGGTTTCCCAGACAGATTGAGAATAGTATAAGACTAAAAATCATTCTAAATGTAGAATTTAAAGAGCTATGATGTTTGTTTTTACTAGTGCGTTCCCCCTCAGGTCTGGTACCAGAGAGCCCCACCTTCTTCAACTCCAGCCCGTTCAAGGCCCTCTCTCCCCAGACGCCCAAGTTCCTCAAGTCTCTGCTGTCGGTCAGAGAGGAGAGCAAGACCAAGAGAGTCCTGGAGGCACGACCACTACTGGGACAGGAGGTATGGGCCACAACCATCCCTCTCTCTCTTTATCCACCCATCCCTCTCTCTCTTTATCCATTCATCCCTCTCTCTCTCTCGTCATCTCTGGCCCCTTTTATCTCTCCTCTCTCTTTATCCATCCATCCCTCTCACTCTTTATCCATCTCTCTCTCTCTCTCTCTCTCTCTCTCTCTCTCTCTCTCTCTCGTCATCTCTGGTCCCTTTTATCTCTCCTTTCTCTTTATCCATCCATCCCTCTCACTCTTTATCCTTCCCTCTCTCTCTCTCTCTCTCTCTCTCTCTCTCTCTCTCTCTCTCTCTCTCTCTAGTCATCTCTGGCCCCTTTCATCTCTCCTTTCTTTGTATTTCCTGATTTCCTTTCCTGTGTTTTGCTTCTTCATCTCCTTTTTCTTCCCCTGCCGTTCCCATGGTTTCTCTTCATTCTAAGTCCAGTGACATCCCTCCTTGTCTGCAATGTGACAGTATGACAATACGTCAGTAGTAGTCATTGAAAACAGGACATTTTCCCCATTCTAAGTGAATCCAGTACACACAGACAGATATTTACTACATTCGACAGCTACTAATTCTACTAAACCTATTTGATGATTGCTGATTGTTCTGGCTGAATGTGATCTGCTCACATACAGTGCCTTGCAAAAGTATTCGGCCCCCTTGAACTTTGCGACCTTTTGCCACATTTCAGGCTTCAAACATAAAGATATAAAACTGTATTTTTTTGTGAAGAATCAACAACAAGTGGGACACAATCATGAAGTGGAACGACATTTATTGGATATTTCAAACTTTTTTAACAAATCAAAAACTGAAAAATTGGGCGTGCAAAATTATTCAGCCCCTTTACTTTCAGTGCAGTAAACTCTCTCCAGAAGTTCAGTGAGGATCTCTGAATGATCCAATGTTGACCTAAATGACTATGATGATAAATACAATCCACCTGTGTGTAATCAAGTCTCCGTATAAATGCACCTGCACTGTGATAGTCTCAGAGGTCCGTTAAAAGCGCAGAGAGCATCATGAAGAACATGGAACACACCAGGCAGGTCCGAGATACTGTTGTGAAGAAGTTTAAAGCCGGATTTGGATACAAAAAGATTTCCCAAGCTTTAAACATCCCAAGGAGCACTGTGCAAGCAATAATATTGAAATGGAAGGAGTATCAGACCACTGCAAATCTACCAAGACCTGGCCGTCCCTCTAAACTTTCAGCTCATACAAGGAGAAGACTGATCAGAGATGCAGCCAAGAGGCCCATGATCACTCTGGATGAACTGCAGAGATCTACAGCTGAGGTGGGAGACTCTGTCCATAGGACAACAATCAGTTGTATATTACACAAATCTGGCCTTTATGGAACAGTGGCAAGAAAGCCATTTCTTAAAGATATCCATAAACGTGTTGTTTAAAGTTTGCCACAAGCCACCTGGGAGACACACCAAACATGTGGAAGAAGGTGCTCTGGTCAGATGAAACCAAAATTTAACTTTTTGGCAACAATGCAAAACATTATGTTTGGCGTAAAAGCAACACAGCTCATCACCCTGAACACACCATACCCACTGTCAAACATGGTGGTGGCAGCATCATGGTTTGGGCCTGCTTTTCTTCAGCAGGGACAGGGAAGATAGTTAAAATTGATGGGAAGATGGATGGAGCCAAATACAGGACCATTCTGGAAGAAAACCTGATGGAGTCTGCAAAAGACCTGAGACTGGGACGGAGATTTGTCTTCCAAAAAGACAATGATCCAAAACATAAAGCAAAATCTACAATGGAATGGTTCAAAAATAAACATATCCAGGTGTTACAATGGCCAAGTCAAAGTCCAGACCTGAATCCAATTGAGAATCTGTGGAAAGAACTGAAAACTGCTGTTCACAAATGCTCTCCATCCAACCTCACTGAGCTCGAGCTGTTTTGCAAGGAGGAATGGGGAAAAATTTCAGTCTCTCGATGTGCAAAACTGATAGAGACATACCCCAAGCGACTTACAGCTGTAATCGCAGCAAAAGGTGGCGCTACAAAGTATTAACTTAAGGGGGCTGAATAATTTTGCACGCCCAATTTTTCAGTTTTTGATTTGTTAAAAAAGTTTGAAATATCCAATAAATGTCGTTCCACTTCATGATTGTGTCCCACTTGTTGTTGATTCTTCACAAAAAAATACAGTTTTATATCTTTATGTTTGAAGCCTGAAATGTGGCAAAAGGTCGCAAAGTTCAAGGGGGCCGAATACTTTCGCAAGGCACTGTATGTTTATCTATTGTGTGAATGGGGAGCTCCATGCTCTACATCTATTGTGTGAATGGGGAGCTCCATGCTCTAAATTTATTGTGTGAATGGGGAGCACCATGCTCTAAATCTATTGTGTGAATGGGGAGCTCCATGCTCTACATCTATTGTGTGAATGGGGAGCTCCATGCTATAAATCTATTGTGTGAATGGGGAGCTCCATGCTCTAAATCTATTGTGTGAATGGGGAGCTCCATGCTCTAAATCTATTGTGTGAATGGGGAGCTCCATGCTCTACATCTATTGTGTGAATGGGGAGCTCTATGCTCTACATCTATTGTGTGAATGGGGAGCTCCATGCTCTAAATCTATTGTGTGAATGGGGAGCTCCATGCTCTACATCTATTGTGTGAATGGGGAGCTCCATGCTCTAAATCTATTGTGTGAATGGGGAGCTCCATGCTCTAAATCTATTGTGTGAATGGGGAGCTCCATGCTCTAAATCTATTGTGTGAATGGGGAGCTCCATGCTCTACATCTATTGTGTGAATGGGGAGCTCCATGCTCTACATCTATTGTGTGAATGGGGAGCTCCATGCTCTACATCTATTGTGTGAATGGGGAGCTCCATGCTCTCAATCTATTGTGTGAATGGGGGCTCCATGCTCTATATCTATTGTTTGAATGGGGAGCTCCATGCTCTCAATCTATTGTGTGAATGGGGAGCTCCATGCTCTACATCTATTGTTTGAATGGGGAGCTCCATGCTCTAAATATATTGTGTGAATGGGGAGCTCCATGCTCTAAATCTATTGTGTGAATGGGGAGCTCCATGCTCTAAATCTATTGTGTGAATGGGGAGCTCCATGCTCTAAATCTATTGTGTGAATGGGGAGCTTCATGCTCTACATCTATTGTGTGAATGGGGAGCTCCATGCTCTAAATCTATTGTGTGAATGGGGAGCTCCATGCTCTAAATCTATTGTGTGAATGGGGAGCTCCATGCTCTAAATCTATTGTGTGAATGGGGAGCTCCATGCTCTACATCTATTGTGTGAATGGGGAGCTCCATGCTCTACATCTATTGTGTGAATGGGGAGCTCCATGCTCTAAATCTATTGTGTGAATGGGGAGCTCCATGCTCTAAATCTATTGTGTGAATGGGGAGCTCCATGCTCTAAATCTATTGTGTGAATGGGGAGCTCCATGCTCTAAATCTATTGTGTGAATGGGGAGCTCCATGCTCTAAATCTATTGTGTGAATGGGGAGCTTCATGCTCTACATCTATTGTGTGAATGGGGAGCTCCATGCTCTAAATCTATTGTGTGAATGGGGAGCTCCATGCTCAAATCTATTGTGATACCATCTCATCCAAAGCACTGATGCGCTGCACTGAACTAGCATGACATTTAGGATGCCAACCATGTCCATCTAATACACATGGTTTTCCATTCAATGTGCCCTGCATGTCTGTATCACCAGTTCCACTAACTAACTAACTCTACACCCTATGGACTGTGCATGTATGTATGTTAACTCACCTGCTCCATGCATGCCTCCTGTGTGACTCCCATCTGCAGAGCATGCGCTCCTCATGTGTGGACAGCTCTGTGCTGCTCCCCCCTCCCTGCCACGGCCAAGCCCCCTGGCGCAGGCCCAGAGCAGGCAGCGAGGGCCACCGCAACCCCTCCACCGCCACCCTCACCCCCTCCACCCTCACCCTCAGTACCTGCACCAGCAGGAAGCTCAGCCTCACACTGCCACACACCGCTGTAAGTCACACACACAAACACACGCGCACACACACACACACACACAAATACCATGAATACCTTGAAGTGAATACGGCATGAAGTGCATGATGTCATCAGCTCGTGTTTTTTCCAACATCCTCTCAACCAACCACCAGTCCATCCATGGTTACGGTCGCTGTCCTCAATGCATTTTAATATCATGTAGTAGGTGGTAGGCTCCAGTGGTGGCTGGTGACGCAGTCAATCAGAAGACGGCTCTTTGTAACAGCTGGAATGGAAAACATTGAATGGTATCAAACATATCAAACACTTCTTTGATTCCATTCACTCCATTCAACACCCCCACCAGCCTCCACCGATAGGCTCCACCGATAGGCTCCCTGATAGGCTCCATCGATAGGCTCCACCGATAGGCTCCCCTGATAGGCTCCACCGATAGGCTCCCTGATAGGCTCCATCGATAGGCTCCCCTGATAGGCTCCACCGATAGGCTCCACCGATAGGCTCCCCTGATAGGCTCCACCGATAGGCTCCACCGATAGGCTCCATCGATAGGCTCCATCGATAGGCTCCACCGATAGGCTCCCTGATAGGCTCCACCGATAGGCTCCCTGATAGGCTCCACCGATAGGCTCCACCGATAGGCTCCCTGATAGGCTCCACCGATAGGCTCCCTGATAGGCTCCACCGATAGGCTCCACCGATAGGCTCCACCGATAGGCTCCACCGATAGGCTCCACCGATAGGCTCCACCGATAGGCTCCACCGATAGGCTCCCTGATAGGCTCCACCGATAGGCTCCACCGATAGGCTCCCCTGATAGGCTCCACCGATAGGCTCCACCGATAGGCTCCACCGATAGGCTCCCCTGATAGGCTCCATCGATAGGCTCCACCGATAGGCTCCCCTGATAGGCTCCCCTGATAGGCTCCATCGATAGGCTCCACCGATAGGCTCCACCGATAGGCTCCACCGATAGGCTCCCCTGATAGGCTCCATCGATAGGCTCCACCGATAGGCTCCCCTGATAGGCTCCCCTGATAGGCTCCACCGATAGGCTCCACCGATAGGCTCCACCGATAGGCTCCACCGATAGGCTCCACCGATAGGCTCCCCTGATAGGCTCCCCTGCAAGAAAGAAACAGTAGCTGACATTGTCTCTGGTGCGTTCTGTCCTGTGTCCCTGTCTGTCCCTGTCCTGTGTCCCTGTGTGGTGTCTCTCCTGTGTCCCTGTCTGTCCCTGTGTGGTGTCTCTCCTGTGTCTGTCTGTCTGTTCCTATGTGATGTCTATCCTGTGTCCCTGTCTGTCTCTGTGTGGTGTCTATCTCTGTGTGGTGTCTGTCTCTGTGTGGTGTCTGTCCTGTGTCCCTGTCTGTCTCTGTGTGGTGTCTATCTCTGTGTGGTGTCTGTCTCTGTGTGGTGTCTGTCTCTGTGTGATGTCTGTCTCTGTGTGGTGTCTGTCTCTGTGTGGTGTCTGTCTCTGTGGTGTCTGTCTCTGTGTGGTGTCTGTCTGTCTCTGTGTGATGTCTGTCTCTGTGTGATGTCTGTCTCTGTGTGATGTCTGTCTCTGTGTGGTGTCTCTCTGTCTCTGTGTGGTGTCTCTCTGTCTCTGTGTGGTGTCTGTCTGTCTCTGTGTGATGTCTGTCTCTGTGGTCTGTCTCTGTGTGGTGTCTGTCTGTCTCTGTGTGGTGTCTGTCTGTCTCTGTGTGATGTCTGTCTCTGTGGTGTCTGTCTCTGTGTGGTGTCTGTCTGTCTCTGTGTGATGTCTGTCTCTGTGTGATGTCTGTCTCTGTGTGGTGTCTATTCCAGGACTCTGAGGAGGAGACAGACATGGCCCTGAGTTTGGGTCTGGGCCCTCAGGACTTCCACAGCTTCCAGTCCTACATCCCAGAGGACTTTGCCAACTTTGAGGTGTACAACGCTGCCCTGGAGAGCCAGGAGGGGGGGCGGGGGCAGGGGAGAGCTGAGGGGGGTCGGGGAGGTGGTGGAGGGGGAAAGAGAGGGGGCTCCCCGGAGCCCCACCGCCAGCAGCTGCACCAGCGGTTACTTCTCCCACAGTGCCTCAGACGCCACGCTCTCTGACGTGCCATTCGGGGCCAGCGACAGCTCCGACCAGCTCAGCGCCTCCGCAGTGGCTCAAGACAAAAATGACCCTGACCGGGAAACCCACAACCTCCACCCCCACGAGTCCCCCTCCTTCCACTGCACCAGCACGGCCCGAGGCTGTGTCCAGACCAGAAGTGTCTCGCCGTGGGGTGACACCCAGACCCCTGCATGTCCCCCCGGCATCCCCTCCCAGCCCCTCCCCACCACCTCCCCCTCCTCCCCTGTCTGTATTCCTAACTGCTCAGAGCAGCCACCCTCCCCCTCCTCCCCTGTCAGTATTCCTAACTGCTCAGAGCAGCCACCCTCCCCCTCCTCCCCTGTCAGTATTCCTAACTGCTCAGAGCAGCCACCCTCCCCCTCCTCCCCTGTCAGTATTCCTAACTGCTCAGAGCAGCCACCCTCCCCCTCCTCCCCTGTCAGTATTCCTAACTGCTCAGAGCAGCCACCCTCCCCGCGGCCCCGCAGGTGTGTCCTCAGCATCAGCCAGGAGTTTACAGACTTCAAGGGGGCCGACGACGGCATGGAGGATCTGGGTGAGCTGGGACACTTCCAGTCTGGGGATGCACCACACATATCCCCTGTCCCAGCGGAGGAGGAGAAAGGGGGCTCTGGCAGCAGGCACCAGACCTCTGACAAAGACCTGGTCGTCATCAACACACAACAACAACAACATAAATCTCACCCCGATAACTCCCGGCTTCCTCAGCCCCACTCACACCTCCACAACGGCAAACAGTGTATCGGCAGCGCAGCCGTGCCCTGCCCACCACCCTCCAGCCCGCCAGGCCAGCTAGCAGGAGGAGAGCCCCAGATCCAGGAGCCAATCCAGGGAGACCTACCTCCAGGGAGCCCCTGTCCCAGCCCAAGCTGCCCGAGCCCCAACCCCAGCAGCACTGAGGCCTCTGGGGACTCCTGCAGCGGGGACGAGGGCCCTGGTTCTCCGGTGGCCCAGCTGCCTGACTGGATGGCCCCCGGGGAGCAGGTATGGGTGGGGAAGAGGGGCGGCACGGTGCACTACGTCGGAGGGGTGGAGTTCGCCAAGGGGATCTGGGTCGGGGTGCAGCTGGACCTGGCTGTGGGTGAGTGGCTGTTTAGTTATCAAATGATGTTCTGTGTAATAATGATGTACTGGGATGCCTCCCAGTTCCTTATCTACTGTAGTGCACTATATAGGGTGCACCCATAGTGTGCTGATCAAAAGTATTGCACTATATAGGGTGAGACTGTCATTTGAGACATTCTCTTAGAGTGTTGGTGCTCTGGCAATACTTAACTGACCTTAACTGGACCTGTGAGGAACCTGGCGAGTGTTTGAGATGTATGGTGAATGGTCACATGACTCCTGAATATCCCCTCTGTCTCCACTGTCCAGGCAAGCACAACGGGACAGTCCAGGGGAGGGTTTACTTCCGCTGTCCTCCAGGCCACGGGGTGTTCGTCAAGCCCTCCTGTCTCACTAGAGGACCCCCCTCCATGGACACCACAGACCCCCAGCCTCTGGTCCGATAAAATTCCCTAAACTCCCCAAATTCCCAGTCTTTCCAGGAATCCCGGTTGGAATGTTCCCAGAATCAGGAGGGAATAAGAAGGAACAGAATCCTCAAACCAGCATTTCTGGAAAACCTGGGAATTTGGGGAAAGGAACGTTCCACCCAGGACTATCATCTAAAGGGGGTACCCAGATCCAGAGCCGTTCCTACTAGACCAGGCCCAGATCCAGAACAGTTCCTACTAGACCAGGGCCAGATCCTGAACAGTTCCTACTAGACCAGGGCCAGATCCAGAACAGTTCCTACTAGACCAGGGCCAGATCCAGAACAGTTCCTACTAGACCAGGCCCAGATCCAGAACAGTTCCTAGTAGACCAGGGCCAGATCCTGAACAGTTCCTACTAGACCAGGGCCAGATCCAGAACAGTTCCTACTAGACCAGGGCCAGATCCAGAACAGTTCCTACTAGACCAGGGCCAGATCCTGAACAGTTCCTACTAGACCAGGGCCAGATCCAGAACAGTTCCTACTAGACCAGGGCCAGATCCAGAACAGTTCCTACTAGACCATGGCCAGATCCAGAACAATTCCTACTAGACCATGGCCAGATCCAGAACAGTTCCTACTAGACCAGGGCCAGATCCAGAACAGTTCCTACTAGACCAGGGCCAGATCCAGAACAGTTCCTACTAGACCAGGGCCAGATCCTGAACAGTTCCTACTAGACCAGGGCCAGATCCAGAACAGTTCCTACTAGACCATGGCCAGATCCAGAACAGTTCCTACTAGACCAGGGCCAGATCCAGAACAGTTCCTACTATACCAGGGCCAGATCCAGAACAGTTCCTACTAGACCAGGGCCAGATCCAGAACAGTTCCTACTAGACCAGGGCCAGATCCAGAACAGTTCCCACTAGACCAGGGCCAGATCCAGAACAGTTCCTACTAGACCAGGGCCAGATCCAGAGCCGTTCCTACTAGACCAGGGCCAGATCCAGAACAGTTCCTACTAGACCAGGGCCAGATCCAGAACGGTTCCTACTAGACCAGAGGTAGCTGTCAGCGCTCAACAGCTGAGCCCCAAAACCAGCTGTTCTTCTCTCATTCTCACCCTCCCTCTGTTCCACTAGATTTCCGATCATGTGTCCTGTCTGTCGGTATGAACGTCTGCTTCCCCTTTAACATACCTGTCCCATGCGTTTTATGAAGGCAAATCATCGTTCAATATCCTTGTTCACTGAAAGTCAAACGCACACGTCCACCGTTTCTGCTGTGTTATTTTAGCTAGAGAGCGTGTCGGTGGATAGACATGACCCAGGCCTGTTTATCTGACGGTAGTGTCATTGAATCAGCTCAGCAGCTCATATTCCTGTTCAAACACCAGGTCTTCCCGGAGAGGTGACAGAGAGTTGTCATCTGGGGTGTGTGGATCCAGAATGGACTCGTGTTGATGACTCACTGATATCCGGATCGGTTATCCAAGTCACTGTGATATGTCGTCAGGGGTCACCAAAGAACTAAGGTTTCATATCTGCTGTTTTAACTGGTGTGTGTGTGTGTGTGTGTGTGTGTGTGTGTGTGTGTGTGTGTGTGTGTGTGTGTGTGTGTGTGTGTGTGTGTGTGTGTGTGTGTGTGTGTGTGTGTGTGTGTGTGTGTGTGTGTGTGTGTGTGTGTGTGTGTGTGTGTGTGGGGCGGGCGGGCGGGCGGTTTGGGCGTGCGTGCGTACATGTCTACATGTGATATGTGTGTCTAATGTAAACAGTGCCTAGGCCACGAGTCCTCCTCAGTTTCTCCACTGTCCTACATTGTGCCTCTCAAGGGGATGGAAACGGAGGTGTCCATGTTGGATCTATGCTGTGTCAAATATCTGAATTAAGCGACTAGGCTTCTTCTGGGTCGTATTCACTAGGCACAAATGGAAGAAAACAGACTGAAAAGGGGAAGGAATACATGAACTCCTCCAATAAGAAACTCGCTGTTTTTGTTTTGCGAAACATTTTCCGTTGCAGAACGTTGTGCTCTGCTGTATGTACACGAATGAATAGGATCCCGGTTGTGAGGATTACTTCACTGAGTATACAAAACATTAAGAACACCTGCTCTTTCCATGAGATAGACTGACCAGGTGAATCCAGGTGACAGCTATGATCCCTTATTGATGTCAATTGTTAAATCCACTTCAATCAGTGTAGATGAAGGGGAGGAGACGGGTTAAAGAAGGATGTTTAAGCCCTGAGACATGGATTGTGTATGTGAGCCATTCAGAGGGTGACAAAAGATTGAAGTGCCTTTGAACGGGATATGGTAGTAGGTGCCAGGGGTACCGGTTTGTGTCAAGAACTGCAACGCTGCTGGGTTTTTCACACGCAACAGTTTCCTGTGTCAATCAAGTATTTTCCACCACCCAAAGGACATCCAGCCAACTGGACACAACTGTGGGAAGCATTGGAGTCAACATGGGCCAGCATCCCTGTGGAACGCTTTGGACACCTTGTAGAGTCAACATGGGCCAGCATCCCTGTGGAACGCTTTGGACACCTTGTAGAGTCAACATGGGCCAGCATCCCTGTGGAACGCTTTGGACACCTTGTAGAGTTCATGCCCTGAGAATTTAGGCTGTTCTGAGGGCAAAAGGAGGTGCAACTCAATATTAGTAAAGTGTTCTTAATGTTTTGTATACTCAGTGTGTACTATAATGCATTGTGCCTCTCAAGGGGGTGGAAACTGAGTCTAGACTGGGCCTGACTGAAGGCTGGCTGGCCTGATGCATTATGACCTGAAGCTCACAGGCATTTACAATGCCCTCCACCAATCCACTGGACTGTTACTGTTAGGTTGAATGCCCTCCTCCAATCCCTGGACTGTTACTGTTAGGTTGAATGCCCTCCTCCAATCCCCTGGACTGTTACTGTTAGGTTGAATGCCCTCCACCAATCCCCTGGACTGTTACTGTTAGGTTGAATGCCCTCCTCCAATCCCCTGGACTATTACTGTTAGGTTGAATGCCCTCCACCAATCCACTGGACTGTTACTGTTAGGTTGAATGCCCTCCTCCAATCCCCTGGACTGTTACTGTTAGGTTGAATGCCCTCCACCAATCCACTGGACTGTTACTGTTAGGTTGAATGCCCTCCTCCAATCCCCTGGACTGTTACTGTTAGGTTGAATGCCCTCCACCAATCCACTGGACTGTTACTGTTAGGTTGAATGCCCTCCACCAATCCCCTGGACTGTTACTGTTAGGTTGAATGCCCTCCACCAATCCCCTGGACTGTTACTGTTAGGTTGAATGCCCTCCACCAATCCCCTGGACTGTTACTGTTAGGTTGAATGCCCTCCACCAATCCCCTGGACTGTTACTGTTAGGTTGAATGCCCTCCTCCAATCCCCTGGACTGTTACTGTTAGGTTGAATGCCCTCCTCCAATCCCCTGGACTGTTACTGTTAGGTTGAATGAGTAACGATGAAGCCTACCGAAGCCTACAGTGATTTGCTCTGACAGCAGTTTCTATGTTAATTTGACTAATGAGTAACATTTAATTATTTTTTTAGAGGTACTCATGTCAACAAATGAATTGAGTTTGTTTCACAGGGAGATGAGGTGTATGAACAGGGATGGACACTATGAGGAAATGGGAGGAGAGAGATGATGTCAAATAGTTTTATAACCTGAATGATCAACCATGTCTCTGACATTTTGTATTTTATTGGAGCTGTGGATGTGGCTAGCTTTGGTCCAGGGGGTTAGTGCATTCCTCGCTAACGCCCTGGACCAGAGCTAGTTGTGGCTAACTGTGGTAGAGAGAAATATCATTTTAAAATGCTGTAATTTCAAGTAAATAAGAAAAGAAACCCAAGACCTTACTTTAAAGACAAGATCAAAGCTGCTCTCCCTAATGAGGAGTTGTACATATAAATGTATTTGAACATAGTATTATTTGCAATATTATAATGTACAGAATTGTATTTATAATGTATCTCAACAAACTGTTTTAATTGGTACAAAGATGTTCTAGAATACAGAACGTTTACAATCTAAACACTTGTTGTGTGTGTGTGTGTCGCTTCTTATTTGCATTCAATCAATTGAGTCAATGCAGGTATTTATTAAGACTTGTGCAACTATTTCTTCCTGATTATAGTCTCGTTGAAGTGTTTGAGTGTAATTCAAGGTGTCGAGTAGGAATAATTATACGGAACAAAAATATAAACGCAACGTGTAAAGTGTTGGTCCCATGTTCCATGAGCTGAAATAAAAGATCACAGACTTTTTCCATACACACAAAAAGCTTATTTCTCTCCAATTTTGGGCACAAATTTGTTTACATCCCTGCTGGTGAGCATTTCACCTTTGCCAAGATAATCCATCCACCTGACAGGTGTGGCATATCAAGAAGCTGATTGAACAGCATGATCAGTACACAGGTGCACCTTGTGCAGTTTGTCAAACAACACAATGTTACAGATGTCTCAAGTTTTGAGGGAGTGTGCATTTGGCATGCTGACTGCAGGATTGTCCACCAGAGCTGTTGCCAGACAATTTAATGTTAATTTCTCTACCATAAGCCATCTCCAATGTCATTTTAGAGTATTACGTCCAACTGGCCTCACAACCTCAGACCACGTGTAACCACGCCAACCCAGGACCTCCACATCCTGCTTCTTCACCTCAGACCACGTGTAACCACGCCAACCCAAGACCTCCACATCCTGCTTCTTCACCTCAGACCACGTGTAACCACGCCAAACCAGGAGACCTCCACATCCTGCTTCTTCACCTCAGACAACGTGTAACCACGCCAACCCAGGACCTCCACATCCAGCTTCTTCACCTCAGACCACGTGTAACCATGCCAACCCAGGACCTCCACATCCTGCTTCTTCACCTCAGACAACGTGTAACCACGCCAACCCAGGACCTCCACATCCTGCTTCTTCACCTCAGACCACGTGTAACCACGCCAACCCAGGAGACCTCCACATCCTGCCTCTTCACCTCAGACCACGTGTAACCACGCCAACCCAGGACCTCCACATCCTGCTTCTTCACCTCAGACCACGTGTAACCATGCCAACCCAGGACCTCCACATCCTGCTTCTTCACCTCAGACCACGTGTAACCACGCCAAACCAGGAGACCTCCACATCCTGCTTCTTCACCTCAGACCACGTGTAACCATGCCAACCCAGGACCTCCACATCCTGCTTCTTCACCTCAGACCACGTGTAACCACGCCAACCCAGGACCTCCACATCCTGCTTCTTCACCTCAGACCACGTGTAACCACGCCAACCCAGGACCTCCACATCCTGCTTCTTCACCTCAAACCATGTGTAACCACGCCAAACCAGGAGACCTCCACATCCTGCTTCTTCACCTCAGACCACGTGTAACCATGCCAACCCAGGACCTCCACATCCTGCTTCTTCACCTCAGACCACGTGTAACCACGCCAAACCAGGAGACCTCCACATCCTGCTTCTTCACCTCAGACCACGTGTAACCACGCCAACCCAGGACCTCCACATCCTGCTTCTTCACCTCAGACCACGTGTAACCACACCAACCCAGGACCTCCACATCCTGCTTCTTCACCTCAGACCACGTGTAACCACGCCAACCCAGGACCTCCACATCCTGCCTCTT
Organism: Oncorhynchus masou masou; assembly: GCF_036934945.1. Taxonomy (NCBI): domain Eukaryota; kingdom Metazoa; phylum Chordata; class Actinopteri; order Salmoniformes; family Salmonidae; genus Oncorhynchus; species Oncorhynchus masou. The sequence goes on along the minus strand of NW_027006010.1, from coordinate 14,726 downwards.
CACCTGTGCTGTTGTCTGAATACCAGAGGAGTATTTCTGTCTGTAATAATGCCCTTTTGTGGGGGGAAACAAATTCTGATTGGCTGGGCCTGGCTCCCAAGTCAGTGGGCCTATGCCCTCCCAGGCCCCCCATGGCTGCTCCCCTGCCCAGTCATATGAAATCCATATTTAAGGGCCTAATGAATTTATTGAAATTGACTGTTTTCCTTATATGAACTGTAACTCAGTAAAATCGTTGAAGTTGTGTTTATATTTGTGTTCAGTATATTACTGTAAGCTTCATAGTTGAAATGCTGTATCATTGGTGAAATATTATTTTCAAAGGTTGTGTTTTAAGAGTGGTTTCACTAGGTGGTGCTAGTTAACCATCTGAGTTAGAGGTAGTGCTCTCCAGTGACCCAGAGAAGAGACTGAGTTAGAGGTAGTGCTCTCCACGGTGACCCAGAGAAGAGACTGAGTTAGAGGTAGTGCTCTCCAGTGACCCAGAGAAGAGACTGAGTTAGAGGTAGTGCTCTCCACAGTGACCCAGAGAAGAGACTGAGTTAGAGGTAGTGCTCTCCACAGTGACCCAGAGAAGAGACTGAGTTAGAGGTAGTGCTCTCCACAGTGACCCAGAGAAGAGACTGAGTTAGAGGTAGTGCTCTCCACAGTGACCCAGAGAAGAGACTGAGTTAGAGGTAGTGCTCTCCACGGTGACCCAGAGAAGAGACTGAGTTAGAGGTAGTGCTCTCCAGTGACCCAGAGAAGAGACTGAGTTAGAGGTAGTGCTCTCCAGTGACCCAGAGAAGAGACTGAGTTAGAGGTAGTGCTCTCCACGGTGACCCAGAGAAGAGACTGAGTTAGAGGTAGTGCTCTCCAGTGACCCAGAGAAGAGACTGAGTTAGAGGTAGTGCTCTCCACAGTGACCCAGAGAAGAGACTGAGTTAGAGGTAGTGCTCTCCACGGTGACCCAGAGAAGAGACTGAGTTAGAGGTAGTGCTCTCCAGTGACCCAGAGAAGAGACTGAGTTAGAGGTAGTGCTCTCCACAGTGACCCAGAGAAGAGACTGAGTTAGAGGTAGTGCTCTCCACGGTGACCCAGAGAAGAGACTGAGTTAGAGGTAGTGCTCTCCACAGTGACCCAGAGAAGAGACTGAGTTAGAGGTAGTGCTCTCCACAGTGACCCAGAGAAGAGACTGAGTTAGAGATAGTGCTCTCCAGTGACCCAGAGAAGAGACTGAGTTAGAGGTAGTGCTCTCCAGTGACCCAGAGAAGAGACTGAGTTAGAGGTAGTGCTCTCCACGGTGACCCAGAGAAGAGACTGAGTTAGAGGTAGTGCTCTCCAGTGACCCAGAGAAGAGACTGAGTTAGAAGTAGTGCTCTCCAGTGACCCAGAGAAGAGACTGAGTTAGAGGTAGTGCTCTCCAGTGACCCAGAGAAGAGACTGAGTTAGAGGTAGTGCTCTCCAGTGACCCAGAGAAGAGATTGAGTTAGAGGTAGTGCTCTCCACAGTGACCCAGAAAAGAGACTGAGTTAGAGGTAGTGCTCTCCACAGTGACCCAGAGAAGAGACTGAGTTAGAGGTAGTGCTCTCCACGGTGACCCAGAGAAGAGACTGAGTGAGAGGTAGTGCTCTCCACAGTGACCCAGAGAAGAGACTGAGTTAGAGGTAGTGCTCTCCACAGTGACCCAGAAAAGAGACTTGAGTTAGAGGTAGTGCTCTCCAGTGACCCAGAGAAGAGACTGAGTTAGAGGTAGTTCTCTACACAGTGACCCAGAGAAGAGACTGAGTTAGAGGTAGTTCTCTACACAGTGACCTAGAGAAGAGATTGAGTTAGAGGTAGTGCTCTCCACAGTGACCCAGAGAAGAGACTGAGTTAGAGGTAGTGCTCTCCACAGTGACCCAGAGAAGAGACTGAGTTAGAGGTAGTGCTCTCCACGGTGACCCAGAGAAGAGATTGAGTTAGAGGTAGTGCTCTCCACAGTGACCCAGAGAAGAGATTGAGTTAGAGGTAGTGCTCTCCACAGTGACCCAGAGAAGAGATTGAGTTAGAGGTAGTGCTCTCCACAGTGACCCAGAGAAGAGATTGAGTTAGAGGTAGTGCTCTCCACAGTGACCCAGAGAAGAGACTGAGTTAGAGGTAGTGCTCTCCACGGTGACCCAGAGAAGAGATTGAGTTAGAGGTAGTGCTCTCCACAGTGACCCAGAGAAGAGATTGAGTTAGAGGTAGTGCTCTCCACAGTGACCCAGAGAAGAGACTGAGTTAGAGGTAGTGCTCTCCACGGTGACCCAGAGAAGAGATTGAGTTAGAGGTAGTGCTCTCCACAGTGACCCAGAGAAGAGATTGAGTTAGAGGTAGTGCTCTCCACGGTGACCCAGAGAAGAGACTGAGTTAGAGGTTGCAGGACAGCCGTGGCGATTTTAGCATGTAAATCTTGATGGGGAAAAATCCCAAAACAAATGTGGGATGCATGCCAGCAAAACCAGTACACAACACAGCACAATACATGAATTGCACTATAACGGTGACAAACGGTGCCCACAAACTGTTAGGGCCTCCATAAAGCTGTCCCAACAGCAGAGCTTTCTTTTCAACACCATGGAGTGAATCCTTACCACTGCTACACCTGGTTATCAGGGGATCCTTGTCTGGCAGCGAAACAGTTCATTCAGCCTCATTTACTGCCCTTTAAAAAAACATAGCTGATATGGCTGACTTGTTTAAACAAATGTGGTTTCTACTGACAACTGAGATGTACAAACTATGGCATAAGGGGCCGACGAGCAGATAAGAGGCAATCTGTAATTTTGATTAAGACATTAGTGAGAGAGCTAGGACAGACGTAGTCAATATAACTGTTTATCACTTTTGAAATGTACAGCGACAGAATTCGGAACAAATCAATTTTTATTTGTCACATACACATGGTTAGCAGATGTTAATGCGAGTGTAGCGAAATGCTTGTGCTTGAAGTCAGGTGCAGGAGAGCAGAGAGTTGTGATCTACTGGTGTTGAAGTCAGGTGCAGGAGAGCAGAGAGTTGTGATCTACTGGTGTTGAAGTCAGGTGCAGGAGAGCAGAGAGTTGTGATCAGGGACACACTTTATTTGGCAGAAGCAAACAACAGACGGATTCAACAGTATCCAACAAACCTCCATCCAAAGGCAAAAGTGCAAAGCGCGACAAAGTCACAAATAAGCAAAAATGTTTAACAATTAATAAACATACCCCGGTTTGAAACATAGTACCCGGAGAAAAAACAGCTAGGCGCGTCAATACACAACACGTACCAAAGCAATCCCACACAAAGACATGGGGGGAAACAGAGGAAGATATGCAGTTGATTAGGGGATGTAAACCAGGTGTGCGGGGAACAAGACAAAACAAATGGATCAATGAAAAATGGAGCGGCGATGGCTAGAAGGCCGGTGACGTCGACTGCCGAACACCGCCCGAACAAGGAGGGGAGCCGTCTTCGGAGGAAGTCGTGACACCCTGGCATATTACATCATTTATGCAGCAGTATACAAGACGTTCTTGGACTCACCTTGTTGTGCTGTGCTCACTTGAACGGAAGGTGGTCCTTCTTGTGGGTAAATTTTCTCATCAAACTTTTTCATCAAAGTCTGCTATTCTCTGGATTTATGGTGCTGTCAAGACAACTGGGGACTCAAAAAAAACAAGGTAGAGTCATGAAGTCAGTGATCTTCAGGTCGTAACTCTAGAAAGAGGCCCAAGTTCCCGGAGTGGATAACCACTCAAAACGTATTTTCCCAGTCAGAACTCGTTTTTTTCAGAGTTCCCAGTTGTGTTGAACTCACTGAAGACTGAGATTTCCCAGTTCTGAGTTCCCAGTTGTGTTGAACTCACTGAAGTCTGAGATTTCCCAGTTCTGAGTTTCCAGTTGTTTTCAATGCGGCAGAAGTCATGCTGAATTGAAGGCTTTGGCCAATGTATTCAATATTTTCTGGCCCATGGTGTTGCATGTGAATGTTTAACATTTTAAGCTTGGAAAAGAGACCCTTAAACCCAGACTTGGACCACACACCCTCTCCACTGAATAGCAGGCTAGTTATTGCTCTGCAGCACTTGCAGTTAGCCGCTGATTCCTTTCAAACCACTCGTTGTTGAATTTGAAATTTCCAACTTGTTGTGTAATGTTTATGTCCAATGGCCGATGAGCACCGATACGTTTTATCTATAATTTCTCTTCATATGACAAGGATTGAAAAGGATTTGCCAGTAGATTGTCGACTTGATTCATGATGATGACTCCTTGTCTAGCTTGCTAGCAAAGATTTTGAAAGTATGATGTTGACATGATCAGTCTAATCAAAGCTATGGTAGATATAATGTGATTTGACATAATTTTATCTGTGGCCAATTGAGTCTTCTTGGATGGGCACTTCTAATGTAACTCTATGGCAGCACCCAAGAGGCTTGAATTTTCAAGCTTTCTCTATAGATTTTGACGTGACCAAGTGTCTCCAGGAGTGACAGAACACTGAGCCAATCACGTCGCAACTAGAGAACATTACCAACCCCTCCGTTCTGTATTTTCCACCACCACAGAAAACACTGAACGAGGTTGAAATACCTGCATTTTTGAGCTGCTTTACTCAAGAAAACAAAAAAGAGACAATGTTTGTATGCGGTTTCATGTTACGTGTATTAATGCCAAAATAACATGCAAAATAGGCAACAACAACAAAAAAACATATTTTTTTTAGCTAAACAGCCCTGAATGACGGGTCGCCTCTTCTGGACAGACACTATCCTGTGACAGACACTATCCTGTGACAGACACTATCCTGTGACAGACACTATCCTGTGACAGACACTATCCTGTGACAGACACTATCCTGTGACAGACACTATCCTGTGAAAGACACTATCCTGTGACAGACACTATCCTGTGACAGACACTATCCTGTGACAGACACTATCCTGTGACAGACACTATCCTGTGACAGACACTATCCTGTGAAAGACACTATCCTGTGACAGACACTATCCTGTGACAGACACTATCCTGTGACAGACACTATCCTGTGCCAGACACTATCCTGTGAAAGACACTATCCTGTGACAGACACGATCCTGTGACAGACACTATCCTGTGAAAGACACTATCCTGTGACAGACACTATCCTGTGACAGACACTATCCTGTGAAAGACACTATCCTGTGACAGACACTATCCTGTGACAGACACTATCCTGTGACAGACACTATCCTGTGAAAGACACTATCCTGTGACAGACACTATCCTGTGACAGACACGATCCTGTGACAGACACTATCCTGTGCCAGACACTATCCTGTGAAAGACACTATCCTGTGACAGACACGATCCTGTGACAGACACTATCCTGTGAAAGACACTATCCTGTGACAGACACGATCCTGTGACAGACACTATCCTGTGAAAGACACTATCCTGTGACAGACACTATCCTGTGACAGACACTATCCTGTGAAAGACACTATCCTGTGACAGACACTATCCTGTGACAGACACTATCCTGTGACAGACACTATCCTGTGAAAGACACTCCTGTGACAGACACTATCCTGTGACAGACACTCCTGTGACAGACACTATCCTGTGAAAGACACTATCCTGTGACAGACACTATCCTGTGACAGACACTATCCTGTGAAAGACACTATCCTGTGACAGACACTATCCTGTGAAAGACACTCCTGTGACAGACACTATCCTGTGAAAGACACTATCCTGTGACAGACACTATCCTGTGACAGACACTATCCTGTGAAAGACACTATCCTGTGACAGACACTATCCTGTGACAGACACTCCTGTGACAGACACTATCCTGTGAAAGACACTATCCTGTGAAAGACACTATCCTGTGACAGACACTATCCTGTGAAAGACACTATCCTGTGACAGACACTATCCTGTGAAAGACACTATCCTGTGACAGACACTATCCTGTGACAGACACTATCCTGTGACAGACACTATCCTGTGACAGACACTCCTGTGACAGACACTATCCTGTGAAAGACACTATCCTGTGACAGACACTATCCTGTGACAGACACTATCCTGTGAAAGACACTATCCTGTGAAAGACACTCTCCTGTGAAAGACACTATCCTGTGACAGACACTCCTGTGACAGACACTATCCTGTGACAGACACTATCCTGTGAAAGACACTATCCTGTGAAAGACACTATCCTGTGAAAGACACTATCCTGTGACAGACACTATCCTGTGACAGACACTCCTGTGACAGACACTATCCTGTGACAGACACTCCTGTGACAGACACTATCCTGTGAAAGACACTATCCTGTGACAGACACTATCCTGTGACAGACACTATCCTGTGAAAGACACTATCCTGTGACAGACACTATCCTGTGAAAGACACTCCTGTGACAGACACTATCCTGTGAAAGACACTATCCTGTGACAGACACTATCCTGTGACAGACACTATCCTGTGACAGACACTATCCTGTGAAAGACACTATCCTGTGAAAGACACTATCCTGTGAAAGACACTATCCTGTGAAAGACACTATCCTGTGACAGACACTATCCTGTGAAAGACACTATCCTGTGAAAGACACTATCCTGTGAAAGACACTATCCTGTGAAAGACACTATCCTGTGACAGACACTATCCTGTGAAAGACACTATCCTGTGAAAGACACTATCCTGTGAAAGACACTATCCTGTGAAAGACACTATCCTGTGACAGACACTATCCTGTGACAGACACTATCCTGTGAAAGACACTATCCTGTGAAAGACACTATCCTGTTTGACAGCTGTACATAGACCTATGGATGACAGACACTATCCTGTTTGACAGCTGTACATAGACCTATGGATGACAGACTGAGTTGTCAACACAGGTGTTTTTTTGTGAGCTCAGCTCTACATGAAGAGGACTTTGCCCCAAATGGCAACCTATTCCCTATATAGTGCACAACTTGGCCACAAGACTAGGGTGCCATTTGGGATGTATCCCAAATGGCTGTGCTGGGGACAATGCTGTCTGGATAGCTGCTTTTGACTGCTAGATTTACAGGGACTCCGTCTGTGGCTTGGTTTTGTAAGGCGATCCTGCCTGCCACAGCCACAGATCCAGCACCTTATCACAATAGTGTCTGGCTGGCTGGCTGGCCGGCTGGCTGGCCGCCTGGCTGGCTGTCTGGTCACTCCAAAGAGAGAGTTTCAGACCAATTCTTCAGCTGCTTCTCTGTTGCTCCAATTCCAAATTGACCCCAAGCTTCTGGTCCAGGGGAAGACAACCATGGTCCTGGGGTGCAGCAGGAGCTTCATGTTTTTTTTATTTAACTGACCTGAAAGACCAAGTTTGTTGAATTTAGGCAATCATTGAACTGATCAATTCGCTCAGTTGGTCAGGTGTGATGTGTGGTGCCTAATTGGAACAAAATCCTACATGACCTGCTGCACTACAGGAACAGGGTTCCCTACCCTTGCACTAGTCCACAGTAACCAGAGTATTTGAGCGGCGTTGAGCGGAGTGATGCCGCTCCAGCGCTCCACGTCGTTTCCAACCGCTCGACATTCACAGGGGAAGTCGAAACTGCCGCTCCACCTTCGCTCCATTCATTAAAATCACCTTTTAACCAACACCCATCTATTTGTGACTACCTGGACCTACCATTTGGTTTTGAAGTATTGAAAACCATATGATTTGAATTAAACTTATTTGAATAAAAATGAAAGGGTGAATATAAGAAGCGCTAATCATTTCAAAATGTTATAGTAAACAGCATACAGTATAAACACTGTAAATAGGTTGTAAATAGGTCAGGAGCCTGACAGGGAGCCTAAGAAGGAACAACAATTAATTATTTAGGCTATATAATTTAAATTATTTCAAACCTATGGCCTACAAAGAAAGACATTGTGAAGCATTTGCGAGTGCGACACTAGGCTGGTAGAGAGTGAGGGAACATTAAGAGCTCAGCATTTAAACAACATTTGGTTGTATTAAATTATTACAGTCTATAAATTGCGCATATAGGCTGTGACTTACTTAGAATGAAATAAAAATTAAACGAAAATGCCTTAAAAGCCATTAGCCACAGCCTTTGAATCAATTTTTGGAAACACCAGTTTGGCCCGAGTGGAGCCTGAAGAGCAGACCAGCAGCGGAGAATATCCTCTCCGCTCTTTCAGAGCCCCTGGGGATGCTCAACACCATTTGGCCACTCTTGCCAGGCTGGGCAGGGATGCAGAGTTTTTTTTAAGTATTTATAGGTATAGGCCTAAAGGTTTATAGGCAAAATAACCCAATCATAACGGAAAGCTCCTTGAAATTTGGAATATGCCAGGCCTATTGGTCCAAAATCAATGATGGCCTTTTGTATAGATAATAGAACAAAAATGAAGGAAACTTTTAAGAGCTCAGATGTTTTGTTTATAGATACTTTGCTACAATGACACACTTCATTAGCTCCCCATCTCATTCCTTTCTGTTAGCATGTGCACGTAGTAAGTACACCATCCGGCTTTCGGGACATTATATCACCACAGTCCCTCTGTACGTCACCTTGGTTTTGCACCTGTGTGTTTGATCAGTTTCTTTAGCGAACTCAATGACAGTAGCTAAAGAAAGGGGATATAGCAGCACACAAGAAGACCACCAATGCATGCTGGGCGGGGCCTGCCCTGAGCTGGTGAAGTGAGCGTTACTGGAGCGGGAGAAAAGCCGAAATTCGCTCAGCATTCCAGTTAAATTGGGTACGCTCCTCGCCCCACTCCAGTTAAATTGGGTACGCTCCTCGCCCCACTCCAGTTAAATTGGGTACGCTCCTCGCCCCACTCCAGTTAAATTGGGTACGCTCCTCGCCCCACTCCAGTTAAATTGGGTACGCTCCTCGCCCCACTCCAGTTAAATTGGGCACGCTCCTCGCCCCACTCCAGTTAAATTGGGTACGCTCCTCGCCCCACTCCAGTTAAATTGGGTACGCTCCTCGCCCCACTCCAGTTAAATTGGGTACGCTCCTCGCCCCACTCCAGTTAAATTGGGTACGCTCCTCGCCCCACTCCAGTTAAATTGGGTATGCTCCTCGCCCCACTCCAGTTAAATTGGGTACGCTCCTCGCCCCACTCCAGCGCCTCTCCGCTCACATATTCTGATAGTAACTAAGGTGGATTTGAAAATGCCTGATAGGTTTAAGCAATATGGTAATGGCTTCACCAACATGCTGGTGGAATTTTGGCATATTGCTTTTACCTTTACCAGTCATTTCAGATTTACACCTGTGTGTTTTAAAGACTAGTGCCTAGGGAGTAGGGGATAGGGAGTAGGGGCTAGGGCGTGGGGTTGATTTGGAGCTGGTGAGAGACTAGTGCCTAGGGAGTAGGGGATAGGGAGTAGGGGCTAGGGCGTGGGGTTGATTTGGAGCTGGTGAGAGACTAGTGGCTAGGGTGTAGGGTTGACTTGGAGCTGGTGAGAGACTAGTGCCTAGGGAGTAGGGGATAGGGAGTAGGGGCTAGGGCGTGGGGTTGATTTGGAGCTGGTCAGAGACTAGTGGCTAGGGAGTAGGGAGTCGAGTTGACTTGGAGCTGGTGAGAAACTAGTGGCTAGGGAGTAGGGTTGATTTGGAGCCGGTGAGAGACTAGGGAGTAGGGGCTAGGGAGTAGATTGATTTGGAGCCGTGAGAGACTAGGGAGTAGGGGCTAGGGCGTAGGGAGAAGGGTTGATTTGGAGCCGGTGAGAGACTAGGGAGTAGGGGCTAGGGAGTAGATTGATTTGGAGCCGTGAGAGACTAGGGAGTAGGGGCTAGGGAGTAGATTGATTTGGAGCCGTGAGAGACTAGGGAGTAGGGGCTAGGGAGTAGATTGATTTGGAGCCGTGAGAGACTAGGGAGTAGGGGCTAGGGAGTAGATTGATTTGGAGCCGTGAGAGACTAGGGAGTAGGGGCTAGGGCGTAGGGAGAAGGGTTGATTTGGAGCCATGAGAGACTAGTGCCTTGTTGTGGGTCAGTCAGCTGTCCATGTTGACCCCATAACGTGGTGTGACACAACAGGTGTGTTTTGTGTGTCAGGGTCAAGCCAAGTGGTGTCTGTTACTTCACCATCATGTAGAGCTACGGTGTGTGGATCAACATCAACAACATGCAGATATCTGACACTCAACTATTAGAGGACCCTGAGCTCAGATTCATTACATAGTGTTTTTAGATTGGAGGAGATTATTTCATAGATTTACAGTAAATGTCAAGTGGGGTATCAATAAATTAAAGTTTTTTTCAAATACAGTACAGTAATGTTTTACACGTGGGAATAGTCAAAAGCAATGTCAGGCAGACGTGTTGTTATTTTGGGTTCAGTATTGAAATGAGCTAATGTATCGCGATCCTATGATCGAGGTCTGTTCATGTTTGGTCGGTGCCTGTGACCCCGTATGCCACAGTGGGAGGGCCCAGGAGAGAGCGTGTTCACGGCCCAGCCCCCTTGACGTGACAGCTGGGTGAAGCGGACTTAGACAGCAGTGGTATCCCTCTCCTAAATTAAGCAGTGTCAAACTGAACTGAAGTTGGGAACGATTGGAAATCCGCGTCAAACAAGTGTCTGTTCAGTTCCAACGAACCCTATCTTAAATTAATCGTTCTAAATAACCTGTGCTTTCGCAGAGCTGACTGATCTCTGTGAGATTGCAAAACATTCTCTATAAAACATTGTTGCCTACCGTATACCGCAAAAATGATGATGCACTCGTCTCAGAAGGACACAACCTACACAAAGATATTTGTAGGAGGTCTTCCATACCACACCACGGACTCCAGTCTCAGGAAATACTTCGAAGTGTTCGGTGATATCGACGAGGCTGTTGTTATAACGGACAGACAGACGGGGAAATCCAGAGGTTATGGATTCGTAAGTATTATAGATGTACATGTGAATGTCATTGTGATTGATTGATCGATCGATTGCGTAATTAGTTTATGTCATATTGTTAAATGCAGACATTATGGGTAGAATCTAAAATGTATCCAGCACCAATATGTCTTGAATGAAAAAGGCTATCATTAGCCTATCCACAATGCGTCTGATGTTACTTATTGATTCACACCATGTTGAAGCCCATTTATGAACGGTCAATGAATTGCACTTCCGGAATGGGCTCACCGTTCTGTTCTGCTAAGTATTCAGCTGAAGCTCAGGCGTGGTGTCTTGGGCTCACGAGGCCCACGGTGATGTGATGGAATCATCCTAGAATTGCTGACTTGTGCGTCATAAATCATGTCTTTACCTTCAACTAATGAAGGAACATTTTGCTCTACACTTTTCCTTATTCTGATTGTAATACCCTCATGCTTTTCTTATTGAGACGTGATCAATACTTATAAATGAATTGTAGTTCAATGACCAACTTTAGCCTGCCTCCCCACTGAGTGAACATCTGATCAATTCAGACAACGGAAACATGTATTTATTCTGTATTCTTCCCTTTCCGTCCCGCAGGTGACGATGGCAGACCGGGCGTCTGCGGACCGAGCCTGCAAGGACCCAAACCCCATCATCGACGGCCGGAAAGCCAATGTGAACCTGGCCTACCTGGGGGCCAAGCCCAGGGTCATGCAGCCAGGTGAGGGGATGGACACGCTGGCGGAGGGCTGCGCCACGCGTTTATTTCACAGCTTGGACGACCAAGGTGGCGTACAAACGATGACGAGCTGCTAAAACCAGCAAACTAACCACCTGCTTACAGTGTGTTAACACACGGTGTGTAAAATGGTAGATGTGTAACATGGGATTTAGACAACGTGTACTGTAGTGGGGGGGACTAGCAGAACAGACAGTGAAGCTGGTGTGAATGAAGATAGGTTATGATTAAATCTCCATTTTTACAGACACCATTTTTACAGACATCAAATGTTTAAAATGTTGTTGTTTTCTACCATCTACCTGATCTATAAGTACTTGAGCAGTTACATTGGAAGCACTGATCACATTTGTTATAATGGGATTATAATGAATTTATCATATGTGTATATAGTTCAAGCTTTAGATTGAACACATAACAGTAGAGTTAAAAACAACTTGTTCCTATTCCAGGTTTCTCATTTGGTGTTCCTCAAATCCATCCAGCGTTCATCCAGAGGCCTTATGGGTATGTTATGACATAGTGATACTCCTTGTCTTGTTGGAAGTGTGTCATATAAAAACAACGTATTTCACTGCATCTGTCCAGTGTATGTGACAATAACATGTATTTTATTTTTATTAACATCTTTTTACAGGGTAGAAAATGTTCAACTAGTGTAAGGTTGTAGAACTACCGTAACTTTCCCAAGATGCTCCAGAAATCCCAGTTAGAAGATTGGGACATTGGGAAAGTTACCAGAATTTTTCAACCCTAAACTAGTTGTAGAATATCATGTCTGTTACACCACCTGTTTTGTTCACAGCTGATCATTTTGAATGATCTATGTGCCCGTTTCTATTCTTACCCGCAGTATCTAGTGATTTTCATCATTTAAAAAATAGCTTGGATTGTAAAATGTAACGTTTTCTTTCTCTAGAGTGGTGTGACTGTAAACCCCGCCCATTCATTCTCTTTTGAGTGTGGAGGCGGGACTATGTCTTGTGTTGTGTGCATCTCTGAGTGCCATTCTTAGATTCTAAAGCGTGAATCTAATTCTGATTCTAAACGTGATGTCACCAGTTGTCAATGTCTATCTCTCTCTGATCTGACAGGCTGGCTTACGGTTAAGAAACTGTATCTGATGGAGGGACATGATGGTTTCAGGATGAATAGCTGAGTCTGCATTGGGCAGATCACTAACGTCTTACCAGTATACTCTGACACACACAAACAAGCTGAAATGGTGATTAGATGCATGGAAGTTGTTTTTATTTTCATTTTTCTGCTGCGGTTTTCCATAGTCCATAGATTGGTGTGCGTGCCTTTGTTTCAGTATGAAGTGGTTTTCAGCTGAACTGCGTGCTTCCCTTACGGGGGGTCAGGAGTGGTGGATGAGGGATGTTCCTGCAGACTCTAAGAGTTTGGATATTTCAGGTTTAACTTTGTCATGGGGTGTTGATTCTGATCTGTTTTTTTAACTTGATTTTTAACGATTGATTGTGCTGTAGCCTGTGTCCCCCCCTCCCCCCGTTTCTTAGTTAACAACGTTATCATATGTTTTGTTGTTGATGGGGTTGATCACCAGTGTTGCTACGTGACTTGTCTAGGACCTTCCAAACCCCCACGCAACAAAACAACTCTTGGCTTTGCATGTTGGAGATCCTTTCCTACCTTTGGTTTTCTCTACTCATGATGTTGTGGTTTCTGTTTTCTTTCTCAAATTAACCCATTGCTTCCTCCTGTAGCTCACATCATCTTCTTCTATCTCTTTCCATATGGGTGGCTCGGGAATCTTGCTCATGACGTAGACCAGGAACCAACTCAGTGAAAGATATTTGATGGCTAGAACTAAGGTTGCAAAGGCAGGGTATATATTACTGTAAACTTTCCAAGTTTATATTGGTATCTTTCAAGGATTTGATGTAATCTGTCACAAGACATCTAGTGGCCCTTGTGGGTACTTCAGGTTATCTCAGGTGTCTAATTATCTCTGGTCCTCTCTCCGGCCTTATCACAAGTCAAATATATGAAATACTTAAATAAGATGATTTTAAAACAGAAAATAGAATGACAAAGCTGTAAAACATTCTCCTAAATAGAAAAACCATCAAGTTATATTGAGAGTTTCAGCATGAAACTATTTGAGTTATTTTACTATGTCAACATGTATTTGTTGTCAATGTTTTGGAGTCCAACTGGTGCCAGGTGTGATAAAAGCCACCAGTTGGAAGAGTTGCAGAGGTCCTTGAAAATAATGCCATTGTTGATTAGATGCCTTTTTTATTTTATATTAATTAGGCTATTTTTACTTCGACCATATGGTCTATCTACTAGAAACTCATGGACGATATGGACACAGAAATAACATCAATAACATATAATGAAACAATTCAAGTATAAATTACCAAAGTTACGATAGATTGCCACAGATTTTCTGTTAACTTGCAAAATTACTGAAGATTCCAGTAACTTTTGTAAATCACTGGTAGCTTTGCAACGCCTAGCTTGAACTCTGAATCCATAAACCACTCTATAAATATGTCCATACAGAGAAGAGAAAGTGAGAGAAATGGTGAGAAGGACGGATGGAACCGGAGAATGGTGTCAGTACTGTGGGACACACGAGACAGTGTGTTTGTGGTGTGGATGGATCTGTGCTGGAGCCACTCTACTGGAACAATACAGGGAACCGGGATGACTGAGAAAACCCACACTTCATAAAGGAACTCCTTTATTCAAACGGACATCCTGATCCACTCTGTTGTCGCTCATTGGTGACACAATATCTCATTTGTTTTAATACCAAACGTCTGATTCTAGTTCTCACTGAGTGTAATCTGACGGCAAATACCAGATGTAAGTAGATTGTAGTGTGGAACATAGATTAATACTAACCAAGATATCCAAGTAGGATACAGAAGTTATAACCTTTACCATGTAAATCATGCAGCATATTTAAAGGCATACATTCAGCCAGTAAACATGTAGTGTAAAGCTGATCTCAGATAAGTTGTTTGCAGAGTGGTAGACTACTGCTCAGGCAGCAGCTGTTCACAGTGTTCTACACGGCTTCTCAAATTCCGCTGGAAAATGAGAGTCGCTCGGCGGGACCCTAAATAATGGATGTCATAGACAG
>NW_027006008.1:0-3481 GCF_036934945.1 Oncorhynchus masou masou | reverse complement strand
GGTAGTATCCTGTATACAGTTGAAGTCTGAAGTTTACATACACTTAGCTTGGAGTCATTGCAACCTGTTTTTCAACCACTCCACAAATTACTTGCTATCACGTTCTGACCTTAGTTCCTTTGTTTTGTCTTTGTTTTAGTATGGTCAGGGCGTGAGTTGGGGTGGGCAGTCTATGTTTGTGATTTTATGTTGGTTTTTGAGTTTGGCCTGGTATGGTTCTCAATCAGAGTGCAGGTGTCGTTAGTCGTCTCTGATTGAGAATCATACTCAGGTAGCCTTTTTCCACCTGTGGTTTCGGGGGTGTTTGTTTTCAGTCTTGTGTGTCTGTGTCACTAGACAGAACTGTTTCGGTTGTTCGTTCTTCCTAGTTGTCATTTTGTTCAGTGTTCTTAGTTTTGATTACTATTAAAAATCATGAACACTTACCACGCTGCACCTTGGTCCTCACCTTCTTCCACCGACGACGGCCGTTACAGAAACACCCACCAGAGATTTTGGATGGCACAGGGCCCTGGGCACAGGCTGGGGAATATCGCCGCCCCAAGGCAGAGCTGGAGGCAGTGAAACCGGAGAGGCGGCGGTATGAGGAGGCAGCATGGCAGCGCGGCTGGAAGCCCGAGAGGCAGCCCCAAAAATGTATTGGGGGGGTGCACACGAAGTCAGGTAGGAGACCTGCGCCAACTCCCATGCTTACCGTGGAGAGAGAGGGACCGGGCAGGCACCGTGTTATGCCGTGAGGCTGCACGGTGTCCCCGGTGCGCAGTGCATAGCCCGGTGCGGTACATTGCAGCGCCCGTATCGGCCGGGCTAGAGTGGGCATCGGGCCAGGTGCCATGAAGCCGGCTCAGTGCATCTGGTCTCCAGTGCGCCTCCTCGGGCAGGGGTACATGGCACCAACCCCATGCATGGTGTCCCCGGTTCACTAGCACAGCCCAGTGCGGGCTATTCCACCTCGCCGCACTGGTCTGGCTACGGGGAGCATTCAGCCAGGTAGGGTTGGGCAGGCTCGGTGCTCGAGACCTCCAGTGCGTCTTCACGGTCCGGTCTATCCGGTGCCAGCTGCCAGAGTCTCCCGTCTGTCCTGAGCTGCCAGAGTCTCCCCCCGTCTGTCCTGAGCTGCCAGAGTCTCCCCCCGTCTGTCCTGAGCTGCCAGAGTCTCCCCCCGTCTGTCCTGAGCTGCCAGTCAACCCCTGTCTGTCCTGAGCTGCCAGAGTCTCCCCCCGTCTTTCCTGAGCTGCCAGTCGCCCCCCATCTGTCCTGAGCTGCCAGGTCTCCCCCGTCTGTCCTGAGCTGCCAGAGTCTCCCCGTCTGTCCTGAGCTGCCAGTGCCCCCCGTCTGTCCTGAGCTGCCAGAGTCTCCCCGTCTGTCCTGAGCTGCCAGAGTCTCCCCCGTCTGTCCTGAGCTGCCAGAGTCTCCCCGTCTGTCCTGAGCTGCCAGAGTCTCCCCGTCTGTCCTGAGCTGCCAGAGTCTCCCGTCTGTCCTGAGCTGCCAGTCGTCCCCCGTCTGTCCTGAGCTGCCAGAGTCTCCCGTCTGTCCTGAGCTGCCAGAGTCTCCCCGTCTGTCCTGAGCTGCCAGAGTCTCCCCGTCTGTCCTGAGCTGCCAGAGTCTCCCCCGTCTGTCCTGAGCTGCCAGAGTCTCCCCCGCCTGTCCTGAGCTGCCAGAGTCTCCCCGTCTGTCCTGAGCTGCCAGTCTCCCCCGTCTGTCCTGAGCTGCCAGAGTCTCCTCGTCTGTCCTGAGCTGCCAGTCGTCTCCCCGTCTGTCCTGAGCTGCCAGAGTCTCCCCGTCTGTCCTGAGCTGCCAGAGTCTCCCCGTCTGTCCTGAGCTGCCAGAGTCTCCCCGTCTGTCCTGAGCTGCCAGAGTCTCCCCGTCTGTCCTGAGCTGCCAGAGTCTCCCCGTCTGTCCTGAGCTGCCAGAGTCTCCCCGTCTGTCCTGAGCTGCCAGAGTCTCCCCGTCTGTCCTGAGCTGCCAGAGTCTCCCGTCTGTCCTGAGCTGCCAGAGTCTCCCCGTCTGTCCTGAGCTGCCAGAGTCTCCCCGTCTGTCCTGAGCTGCCAGAGTCTCCCCGTCTGTCCTGAGCTGCCAGAGTCTCCCGTCTGTCCTGAGCTGCCAGAGTCTCCCGTCTGTCCTGAGCTGCCAGAGTCTCCCCGTCTGTCCTGAGCTGCCAGAGTCTCCCCGTCTGTCCTGAGCTGCCAGAGTCTCCCCGTCTGTCCTGAGCTGCCAGAGTCTCCCCGTCTGTCCTGAGCTGCCAGTCGCCCCCGTCCTGTCCTGAGCTGCCAGTGGTCCCCGTCTGTCCTGGAGCTGCCAGAGTCTCCCCGTCTGTCCCTGAGCTGCCAGAGTCTCCCGTCTGTCCTGAGCTGCCAGAGTCCCCCGTCTGTCCTGAGCTGCCAGAGTCTCCCCAGTCTGTCCTGAGCTGCCAGAGTCTCCCGTCTGTCCTGGAGCTGCCAGAGTCTCCCCGTCTGTCCTGAGCTGCCAGTAGTCCCCCGTCTGTCCTGAGCTGCCAGAGTCTCCCCGTCTGTCCTGAGCTGCCAGAGTCCCCCCGTCTGTCCTGAGCTGCCAGAGTCTCCCCGTCTGTCCTGAGCTGCCAGAGTCTCCCCCGTCTGTCCTGAGCTGCCAGAGTCCCCCGTCTGTCCTGAGCTGCCAGAGTCTCCCGTCTGTCCTGAGCTGCCAGAGTCTCCCCGTCTGTCCTGAGCTGCCAGAGTCTCCCCCGTCTGTCCTGAGCTGCCAGAGTCTCCCCGTCTGTCCTGAGCTGCCAGAGTCTCCCCGTCTGTCCTGAGCTGCCAGAGTCTCCCCGTCTGTCCTGAGCTGCCAGTCGTCCCCCGTCTGTCCTGAGCTGCCAGAGTCTCCCCGTCTGTCCTGAGCTGCCAGAGTCTCCCCGTCTGTCCTGAGCTGCCAGAGTCTCCCCGTCTGTCCTGAGCTGCCAGAGTCTCCCCGTCTGTCCTGAGCTGCCAGAGTCTCCCCGTCTGTCCTGAGCTGCCAGCGTCCCCCGTCTGTCCTGAGCTGCCAGAGTCTCCCCGTCTGTCCTGAGCTGCCAGAGTCTCCCCGTCTGTCCTGAGCTGCCAGAGTCTCCCCGTCTGTCCTGAGCTGCCAGAGTCCCCCGTCTGTCCTGAGCTGCCAGAGTCCCCCGTCTGTCCTGAGCTGCCAGAGTCCCCCGTCTGTCCTGAGCTGCCAGAGTCCCCCGTCTGTCCTGAGCTGCCAGAGTCCCCCGTCTGTCCTGAGCTGCCAGAGTCGCCCCCGTCTGTCCTGAGCTGCCAGAGTCTCCCCCGTCTGTCCTGAGCTGCCAGTCGCCCCCGTCTGTCCTGAGCTGCCAGAGTCTCCCGCTCTGTCCTGAGCTGCCAGAGTCTCCCCGGTCTGTCCTGAGCTGCCAGAGTCTCCCCGTCTGTCCTGAGCTGCCAGTCCCCCCATCTGTCCTGAGCTGCCAGAGTCTCCCGCCGTCTGTCCTGAGCTGCCCCAGTCTCCCCGCCTGACCTGGACGCGAGTCTCCGCC
>NW_027006007.1:0-3484 GCF_036934945.1 Oncorhynchus masou masou | reverse complement strand
CAAACTGATATGTGACAAGTATTAATGCAAAAATAACATGCAAAAAAAAACTGACGGGTTGCCACTGATTAGTGTAATCCAGATAATTCCACATTCATTCATTTTGTGGAGTTTAATTTCACGACTCAATGCAACCTCCAAGGCAAATTGAGACATTTTCCATAACTGCAGGCAACATAAATTACGGAGTGTGTTGCCCTTTTAATTACGGAGTGTGTTGCAATCTGTAGATTATGGTGTGTGTTTCCGTTTGAATAACGATTCATGAGGGAATGTGGTAATAAGTAGTGTTGCTCCGTACTCTTGTCTGTGTAGCTGTGCCTGTCATCAGAACACTTCCCCAAGATGTCCTCCTCTCCTCTCCATTCAGAGCTCCCTAACTAACTCCCAGGATGTCCTCCTCTTCATTCTCTCCATTCAGAGCTCCCCAACTAACCTCCCAGGATGTCCTCCTCTCCTCTCCATTCAGAGCTCCCCAACTAACTCCCAGGATGTCCTCCTCTTCACCTCTCCTCTCCATTCAGAGCTCCCTAACTAACTCCCAAGATGTCCTCTCTCTCCTCTCCATTCAGAGCTCCCTAACTAACTCCCAGGATGTCCTCTCTTCACCTCTCCTCTCCATTCAGAGCTCCCTAACTAACTCCCAGGATGTCCTCCTCTTCACTCCATTCAGAGCTCCCCAACTAACTCCCAGGATGTCCTCCTCTCCTCTCCATTCAGAGCTCCCTAACTAACTCCCAGGATGTCCTCCTCTTCACTCCTCTCCTCTCCATTCAGAGCTCCCTAACTAACTCACAGGATGTCCTCCTCTTCACTCCATTCAGAGCTCCCCAACTAACTCCCAGGATGTCCTCCTCTCCTCTCCATTCAGAGCTCCCTAACTAACTCCCAGGATGTCCTCCTCTCCTCTCCATTCAGAGCTCCCTAACTAACTCACAGGATGTCCTCCTCTCCTCTCCATTCAGAGCTCCCTAACTAACTCCCAGGATGTCCTCCTCTTCTCTCCTCTCCTCTCCATTCAGAGCTCCCTAACTAACTCCCAGGATGTCCTCCTCTCCATTCAGAGCTCCCCAACTAACTCCCAGGATGTCCTCCTCTCCTCTCCATTCAGAGCTCCCTAACTAACTCCCAGGATGTCCTCCTCTCTCCTCTCCATTCAGAGCTCCCTAACTAACTCCCAGGATGTCCTCCTCTCCTCTCCATTCAGAGCTCCCTAACTAACTCCCAGGATGTCCTCCTCTCCTCTCCATTCAGAGCTCCCTAACTAACTCCCAGGATGTCCTCCTCTCCTCTCCATTCAGAGCTCCCTAACTAACTCCCAGGATGTCCTCCTCTCCTCTCCATTCAGAGCTCCCTAACTAACTCCCAGGATGTCCTCCTCTCCTCTCCATTCAGAGCTCCCTAACTAACTCCCAGGATGTCCTCCTCTTCACTCCTCTCCTCTCCATTCAGAGCTCCCTAACTAACTCCCAGGATGTCCTCCTCTCCTCTCCATTCAGAGCTCCCCAACTAACTCCCAGGATGTCCTCCTCTCCTCTCCATTCAGAGCTCCCCAACTAACTCCCAGGATGTCCTCCTCTCCTCTCCATTCAGAGCTCCCTAACTAACTCCCAAGATGTCCTCCTCTTCACTCCTCTCCTCTCCATTCAGAGCTCCCTAACTAACTCCCAGGATGTCCTCCTCTCCTCTCCATTCAGAGCTCCCTAACTAACTCCCAGGATGTCCTCCTCTCCTCTCCATTCAGAGCTCCCAACTAACTCCCAGGATGTCCTCCTCTCCTCCATTCAGAGCTCCCTAACTAACTCCCAGGATGTCCTCCTCTCCTCTCCATTCAGAGCTCTCCAGAGCTCCCCAACTAACTCCCAGGATGTCCTCCTCTCCTCTCCATTCAGAGCTCCCTAACTAACTCCCAGGATGTCCTCCTCTCCTCTCCATTCAGAGCTCCCTAACTAACTCCCAGGATGTCCTCCTCTCCTCTCCATTCAGAGCTCCCTAACTAACTCCCAGGATGTCCTCCTCTCCTCTCCATTCAGAGCTCCCTAACTAACTCCCAGGATGTCCTCCTCTCCTCTCCATTCAGAGCTCCCTAACTAACTCCCAGGATGTCCTCCTCTTCACTCCCTCTCCATTCAGAGCTCCCTAACTAACTCCCAGGATGTCCTCCTCTCCTCTCCATTCAGAGCTCCCTAACTAACTCCCAGGATGTCCTCCTCTCCTCTCCATTCAGAGCTCCTAACTAACTCCCAGGATGTCCTCCCTTCACTCTCTCCTCTCCATTCAGAGCTCCTAACTAACTCCCAGGATGTCCTCCTCTCCTCTCCATTCAGAGCTCCCTAACTAACTCCCAGGATATCCTCCTCTTCACTCCATTCAGAGCTCCCTAACTAACTCCCAGGATGTCCTCCTCTCCATTCAGAGCTCCCTAACTAACTCCCAGGATGTCCTCCTCTCCTCTCCATTCAGAGCTCCCTAACTAACTCCCAGGATGTCCTCCTCTCCTCTCCATTCAGAGCTCCCTAACTAACTCCCAGGATGTCCTCCTCTCCTCTCCATTCAGAGCTCCCTAACTAACTCCCAGGATGTCCTCCTCTCACTCTCTCCTCTCCATTCAGAGCTCCCTAACTAACTCCCAGGATGTCCTCCTCTCCTCTCCATTCAGAGCTCCCTAACTAACTCCCAGGATATCCTCCTCTTCACTCCATTCAGAGCTCCCTAACTAACTCCCAGGATATCCTCCTCTTCACTCCTCTCCTCTCCATTCAGAGCTCCCTAACTAACTCCCAGGATGTCCTCCTCTCCTCTCCATTCAGAGCTCCCTAACTAACTCCCAGGATGTCCTCCTCTCCTCTCCATTCAGAGCTCCCTAACTAACTCCCAGGATGTCCTCCTCTCCTCTCCATTCAGAGCTCCCTAACTAACTCCCAGGATATCCTCCTCTTCACTCCATTCAGAGCTCCCTAACTAACTCCCAGGATGTCCTCCTCTCCTCTCCATTCAGAGCTCCCTAACTAACTCCCAGGATGTCCTCCTCTCCTCTCCCCCATTCAGAGCTCCCTAACTAACTCCCAGGATGTCCTCCTCTCCTCTCCATTCAGAGCTCCCTAACTAACTCCCAGGATGTCCTCCTCTCCTCTCCATTCAGAGCTCCCTAACTAACTCCCAGGATGTCCTCCTCCTCCTCTCCATTCAGAGCTCCTAACTAACTCCCAGGATGTCCTCCTCTCCTCTCCATTCAGAGCTCCCTAACTAACTCCCAGGATGTCCTCCTCTCCTCTCCATTCAGAGCTCCCTAACTAACTCCCAGGATGTCCTCCTCTCACCTCTCCATTCAGAGCTCCCTAACTAACTCCCAGGATGTCCTCCTCTCCTCTCCATTCAGAGCTCCCTAACTAACTCCCAGGATGTCCCCTCCCTCTCCTCTCCATTCAGAGCTCCCTAACTAACTCCCAGGATGTCCTCCTCTCCTCTCCATTCAGAGCTCCCT
>NW_027006006.1:0-3484 GCF_036934945.1 Oncorhynchus masou masou | reverse complement strand
AACATTTACATTTACATTTACATTTAAGTCATTTAGCAGACGCTCTTATCCAGAGCGACTTACAAATTGGTGAATTCACCTTCTGACATCCAGTGGAACAGCCACTTTACAATAGTGCATCTAAATCATTAAGGGGGAGGGGGGTGAGAAGGATTACTTATCCTATCCTAGGTATTCCTTGAAGAGGTGGGGTTTCAGGTGTCTCCGGAAGGTGGTGATTGACTCCGCTGTCCTGGCGTCGTGAGGGAGTTTGTTCCACCATTGGGGGGCCAGAGCAGCGAACAGTTTTGACTGGGCTGAGCGGGAACTGTACTTCCTCAGTGGTAGGGAGGCGAGCAGGCCAGAGGTGGATGAACGCAGTGCCCTTGTTTGGGTGTAGGGCCTGATCAGAGCCTGGAGGTACTGCGGTGCCGTTCCCCTCACAGCTCCGTAGGCAAGCACCATGGTCTTGTAGCGGATGCGAGCTTCAACTGGAAGCCAGTGGAGAGAGCGGAGGAGCGGGGTGACGTGAGAGAACTTGGGAAGGTTGAACACCAGACGGGCTGCGGCGTTCTGGATGAGTTGTAGGGGTTTGATGGCACAGGCAGGGAGCCCAGCCAACAGCGAGTTGCAGTAATCCAGACGGGAGATGACAAGTGCCTGGATTAGGACCTGCGCCGCTTCCTGTGTGAGGCAGGGTCGTACTCTGCGGATGTTGTAGAGCATGAACCTACAGGAACGGGCCACCGCCTTGATGTTAGTTGAGAACGACAGGGTGTTGTCCAGGATCACGCCAAGGTTCTTAGCGCTCTGGGAGGAGGAAACAATGGAGTTGTCAACCGTGATGGCGAGATCATGGAACGGGCAGTCCTTCCCCGGGAGGAAGAGCAGCTCCGTCTTGCCGAGGTTCAGCTTGAGGTGGTGATCCGTCATCCACACTGATATGTCTGCCAGACATGCAGAGATGCGATTCGCCACCTGGTCATCAGAAGGGGGAAAGGAGAAGATTAATTGTGTGTCGTCTGCATAGCAATGATAGGAGAGACCATGTGAGGTTATGACAGAGCCAAGTGACTTGGTGTATAGCGAGAATAGGAGAGGGCCTAGAACAGAGCCCTGGGGGACACCAGTGGTGAGAGCGCGTGGCGAGGAGACAGATTCTCGCCACGCCACCTGGTAGGAGCGACCTGTCAGGTAGGACGCAATCCAAGCGTGGGCCGCGCCGGAGATGCCCAACTCGGAGAGGGTGGAGAGGAGGATCTGATGGTTCACAGTGTCGAAGGCAGCCGATAGGTCTAGAAGGATGAGAGCAGAGGAGAGAGAGTTAGCTTTAGCAGTGCGGAGCGCCTCCGTGATACAGAGAAGAGCAGTCTCAGTTGAATGACTAGTCTTGAAACCTGACTGATTTGGATCAAGAAGGTCATTCTGAGAGAGATAGCGGGAGAGCTGGCCAAGGACGGCACGTTCAAGAGTTTTGGAGAGAAAAGAAAGAAGGGATACTGGTCTGTAGTTGTTGACATCGGAGGGATCGAGTGTAGGTTTTTTCAGAAGGGGTGCGACTCTCGCTTCTTGAAGACGGAAGGGACGTAGCCAGCGGTCAGGGATGAGTTGATGAGCGAGGTGAGGTAAGGGAGAAGGTCTCCGGAAATGGTCTGGAGAAGAGAGGAGGGGATAGGGTCAAGCGGGCAGGTTGTTGGGCGGCCGGCCGTCACAAGAAGCGAGATTTCATCTGGAGAGAGAGGGAGAAAGAGGTCAGAGCACAGGGTAGGGCAGTGTGAGCAGAACCAGCGGTGTCGTTTGACTTAGCAAACGAGGATCGGATGTCGTCGACCTTCTTTTCAAAATGGTTGACGAAGTCATCTGCAGAGAGGGAGGAGGGGGGAGGGGGAGGAGGATTCAGGAGGGAGGAGAAGGTGGCAAAGAGCTTCCTAGGGTTAGAGGCAGATGCTTGGAATTTAGAGTGGAAGAAAGTGGCTTTAGCAGCAGAGACAGAGGAGGAAAATGTAGAGAGGAGGGAGTGAAAGGATGCCAGGTCCGCAGGGAGGCGAGTTTTCCTCCATTTCCGCTCGGCTGCCCGGAGCACTGTTCTGTGAGCTCGCAGTGAGTCGTCGAGCCACGGAGCGGGAGGGGAGGACCGAGCCGGCCTGGAGGATAGGGGACATAGAGAGTCAAAGGATGCAGAAAGGGAAGAGAGGAGGGTTGAGGAGGCAGAATCAGGAGATAGGTTGGAGAAGGTATGAGCAGAGGGAAGAGATGATAGGATGGAAGAGGAGAGAGTAGCGGGGGAGAGAGAGCGAAGGTTGGGACGGCGCGATACCATCCGAGTAGGGGCAGTGTGGGAAGTGTTGGATGAAAGCGAGAGGGAAAAGGATACAAGGTAGTGGTCGGAGACTTGGAGGGGAGTTGCAATGAGGTTAGTGGAAGAACAGCATCTAGTAAAGATGAGGTCGAGCGTATTGCCTGCCTTGTGAGTAGGGGGGAAGGTGAGAGGGTGAGGTCAAAAGAGGAGAGGAGTGGAAAGAAGGAGGCAGAGAGGAATGAGTCAAAGGTAGACGTGGGGAGGTTAAAGTCGCCCAGGACTGTGAGAGGTGAGCCGTCCTCAGGAAAGGAGCTTATCAAGGCATCAAGCTCATTGATGAACTCTCCGAGGGAACCTGGAGGGCGATAAATGATAAGGATGTTAAGCTTGAAAGGGCTGGTAACTGTGACAGCATGGAATTCAAAGGAGGCGATAGACAGATGGGTAAGGGGAGAAAGAGAGAATGACCACTTGGGAGAGATGAGGATCCCGGTGCCACCACCCCGCTGACCAGAAGCTCTCGGGGTGTGCGAGAACACGTGGGCGGACGAAGAGAGAGCAGTAGGAGTAGCAGTGTTGTCTGTGGTGATCCATGTTTCCGTCAGTGCCAAGAAGTCGAGGGACTGGAGGGAGGCATAGGCTGAGATGAACTCTGCCTTGTTGGCCGCAGATCGGCAGTTCCAGAGGCTACCGGAGACCTGGAACTCCACGTGGGTCGTGCGCGCTGGGACCACCAGATTAGGGTGGCCGCGGCCACGCGGTGTGGAGCGTTTGTATGGTCTGTGCAGAGAGGAGAGAACAGGGATAGATAGACACATAGTTGACAGGCTACAGAAGAGGCTACGCTAATGCAAAGGAGATTGGAATGACAAGTGGACTACACTTATCGAATGTTCAGAACGTTAAGCTTACGTAGCAAGAATCTTATTGACTAAAATGATTGAAATGATACAGTACTGCTGGAGTAGGCTAGCTGGCAGTGGCTACGTTGTTGACACTACACTAATCAAGTCGTTCTGCCGAGTGTAATGGTTTCTACAGTGCTGCTATTCGGGGGCTAGCTGGCTAGCTAGCAGTGTTGATTACGTAACGTTACGTTAAAAGAACGACAATAGCTGGCTAGCTAACCTAGAAAATCGCTCCAGACTACACAATTGTCTTAGATACAAAGACGGCTAAGTAGCTAGCTAGCTACGATCAAACAAA
>NW_027006005.1:0-3486 GCF_036934945.1 Oncorhynchus masou masou | reverse complement strand
AGAGAGAGAGAACATAAACATGTTAAAAGGGGCCGAGACTCAGGTGGAATCATCATTTGGCATAAGCGGGACTTAGCGCTGGATGAAATGAAAAAAGGTACCACTCACATTTGGCTAAAACTTAACAAAGGTACAATCTATTGTGACAATGATGTATACATATGTGCAGCTTATGCTCCTCCTTCAGATTCATCATATTATGATGATCAGTTTTTTGACAATCTCCAGACAGAAATCATTACATTTCAGGCACAGGGTAAAGTGCTTCTTTGTGGAGATTTCAATGCAAGAACAGGTTCTGAGCCTGACTACACTGATGCGGAGGTAACCATCACATATTTGGACACCCGTCCTTATACAGTAGCCCTATTATAAATAATAGAAACAGTCCTGACCAAATACTGAACAAAAATGGAAAGGAGTTAGTACATCTCTGTCGAGCCTTAGGCCTGTACATGCTTAATGGTAGAATCAGAGGGGACTCTTTAGGTCAGTTTACTTACTGCTCAGCTCTTGGGACAAGTGTAGTCGATTATGCCATCACTGACATTGACCCCTCTTCCATTAGTGCATTCACTGTCAGACCACAGACACCCTTGTCAGATCACAGTCAGATCAACGTGTTTCTGAAGAAATTAACCGGCAATATTCATTCAAAAAAACAGCCCAATAAACTCTACAACATAAACCAATCATACAGATGGGCTCCAAACAGTGCAGAGATTCACTGAAACATTGAACTCAAATGAAATAATGAACTCTATACAGTTTTTCAATAACTCACGGTACCAAAACAATAAAGATGGTGTCAATTCAGCTACTCAAAACATCAACTGCATATTCCAAAAAGCAGCATCGAAAGCAAATTTGAGAAAACCAAAGAAATGCAACATCAGAAGCAAAAATCAAAATGTTTCTGACAAATGGTTTGATAATGAATGTAAAACAATTAGAAAACACTTGAGACAAATGTCAAACAAAAAACATAAGCAGCAAAACAACCCAGAGCTACGATATGAATACTTTGAAACTCTGAAACAGTATAAACAAACACTGAAACGCAAGAAATTTAATTATACCAACAGGACACTTGATGAAATTGAAAACGCAATTGACCAAAATCAGTTCTGGGACATGTGGAACAATTTAAGCACAACAAAGCCACAAGAATTAGCAATACAAGATGTAGGAATTTGGAAAACTTATTTTGATAATCTATACAAAAACATCCCACAAAAAGACTTGCAACAGAACCAATTAGAAATTAAAGAAAAATTGAACATCCTTGAATCAGTCATTAAAAACAACCAAAATCCATTAGATTACCCAATAACCCAACAAGAACTAAATGAAAAGCTAAAATCTATTAAATCAAAGAAGGCTTGTGGTCTAGACAACATCAGAAATGAAATGCTGAAAAACAGCACACCTGAGTTGCAAAATGCTGTGCTTAAATTGTTCAACATGGTTTTAACTTCTGGCTGCTTCCCTGATGTCTGGAACCAGGGGCTCATCTCCCCTATCCACAAAAGTGGAGACAAATCAGACCCCAATAATTACAGGGAATTTGCGTAAACAGTAACTTGGGAAAGATTTTCTGTAGCATTTTGAATTCAAGAATTCAAACCTTTCTTCAAGAAAAAAATGTAATAAGTAAATGTCAAATTGGCTTTCTCCCTAACCATCGCACTACTGACCATATATACACCTTACACACACTAATTAATAAACACGTCCACCAAAAAAAGAGGGCAAAATCTTTGCTTGCTTTATTGACTTTAAAAAAGCATTTGATTCGATTTGGCACGAAGGGCTATTCTACAAAATTCTACAAAGTGGGCTTGGTGGTAAGGTATATGACTTAATAAAATGTATGTACACAGAAAACAAGTGTGCAATAAAAATCAAAAACCAAAGAACAGAATTTTTTTCACAATGTCGAGGTGTGAGACAAGGCTGCAGTTTGAGTCCAAATCTTTTCAACATTTATATCAATGAATTAGCAGACATGTTGGACCAATCTCCAGCCCCAGGACTCACACTATTTGACACAGAGGTGAAATACCTGCTATATGCTGATGACTTGGTACTTCTATCACCAACCAAAGAAGGTCTTCAACAGAAAATTAATATTCTGGAGCAATATTGCCATAATTGGGCCCTGGCAGTAAATTTCCAAAAAACTAAAATCATGATTTTCCAAAAAAACCCAGATGTCAGAAACACAAATATAAATTCACCCTGAACAACACCTTAATTGAACACAAAAAATTACACCTATCTTGGTCTGACCATATCTGCATCGGGAAACTTTAATATGGCAGTGAATGCACTCAAAGAAAAAGCCCGCAGAGCAATGTATGCAATAAAAATGAAATTATTCAAAATCAACATCCCAATTAGAATTTGGACTAAAATATTTGACAGTGTAATCCTACCAATAGCTCTTTATGGAAGTGAGGTTTGGGGGCCACTCAATAAACTGGACTTTAAAATGTGGGACAAACATCCAATTGAAGCCCTACATGTAGAATTCTGTCGGAAAATCCTACAAGTCCAGAGAAATACACCAACTAATGCATGTAGGGCAGAATTGGGCCGTTTTCCAGTAATAATGAAAATACAGAAAAGATCATTAAAATTTTGGCTACATCTGAATTCAAGTCCAAATTCAAGTCTGCAATTTAAATCACTTCAAACCCAAGAGCTGAGCCCAGAAACGAGCCCTCTTAGTCAGCTGGTGTTGGACCTCACCAGCCAAGCTGACACCAGCACTGCTTCAAAAGAAAGAATTCCAATAAGCAAAATCATGAACCAATCAAAGGAATCATATTTACAACATTGGAAAAATGAAACAAAATCCAAAGCCGACTAAATTGCTATCTGACCCTAAACAGAGAATATGAATTGGCTGATTATCTCTACTCTGTCAGAGATACGAAGCAGAGACAGATCCTTACCAAGTACAGGCTGAGTGACCACCGATTGGCAATAGAAACCGGCAGACATAAAAAGACATGGCTACCCAAAGAGGAGCGTGTATGTGGTCACTGCATAACAGGGGAGGTAGAGACAGAGATGCACTTTCTCCTTTACTGTGATAAATATTCCCTACAAAGAGATTCATTATTCAAGAAATTACTAAACATATTCCAAATTTTACAAACTTGAACCCAGAGGAAAAACTAAGAATACTTCATGGGCTAAGGAGCAATGGCTCCTCTTGCAGCCAAATATGTATTTTCCTGCCATAGCCTGAGGGACACTGAATTAATAACATTCAGGATAGTAAGCAGTAACTTAATTGTTATTGCTATTATTGTTATTACTGTAATTATTATTATTTTTGTATTTAATTTTGTAATATTATTTACTACACTTTATATTTATATTTGCTATCATTTAGAATTTTGTTACAATGTATATTGCATATACATTATTGCTTTTGGCAATATTGACACAATGTTTTTCATGCCAATAAAGCAG
>NW_027006004.1:0-3488 GCF_036934945.1 Oncorhynchus masou masou | reverse complement strand
CTATCAAACCATACAACCCTACTACAGTAGTGCTCAGATACATACAACCTGTCTAACCTTACAACCCTACTACAGTAGTGCTCAGATACATACAACCTGTCTAACCTTACAACCCTACTACAGTAGTGCTCAGATACATACAACCTGTCAAACCATACAACCCTACTACAGTAGTGCTCAGATACATACAACCTGTCAAACCATACAACCCTACTACAGTAGTGCTCAGATACATACAACCTGTCTAACCTTACAACCCTACTACAGTAGTGCTCAGATACATACAACCTACCTATCAAACCATACAACCCTACTACAGTAGTGCTCAGATACATACAACCTGTCAAACCTTACAACCCTACTACAGTAGTGCTCAGATACATACAACCTGTCTAACCTTACAACCCTACTACAGTAGTGCTCAGATACATACAACCTGTCTAACCTTACAACCCTACTACAGTAGTGCTCAGATACATACAACCTGTCTAACCCTACAACCCTACTACAGTAGTGCTCAGATACATACAACCTGTCTAACCATACAACCCTACTACAGTAGTGCTCAGATACATACAACCTGTCTAACCTTACAACCCTACTACAGTAGTGCTCAGATACATACAACCTGTCTAACCTTACAACCCTACTACAGTAGTGGTCAGATACATACAACCTGTCAAACCATACAACCCTACTACAGTAGTGCTCAGATACATACAACCTGTCAAACCTTACAACCCTACTACAGTAGTGCTCAGATACATACAACCTGTCAAACCATACAACCCTACTACAGTAGTGCTCAGATACATACAACCTGTCAAACCATACAACCCTACTACAGTAGTGCTCAGATACATACAACCTGTCAAACCATACAACCCTACTACAGTAGTGCTCAGATACATACAACCTACCTATCAAACCATACAACCCTACTACAGTAGTGCTCAGATACATACAACCTGTCAAACCATACAACCCTACTACAGTAGTGCTCAGATACATAGAACCTGTCTAACCTTACAACCCTACTACAGTAGTGCTCAGATACATACAACCTGTCAAACCAAACAACCCTACTACAGTAGTGCTCAGATACATACAACCTGTCAAACCATACAACCCTACTACAGTAGTGCTCAGATACATACAACCTACCTATCAAACCATACAACCCTACTACAGTAGTGCTCAGATACATACAACCTGTCTAACCTTACAACCCTACTACAGTAGTGCTCAGATACATACAACCTGTCTAACCTTACAACCCTACTACAGTAGTGCTCAGATACATACAACCTGTCAAACCATACAACCCTACTACAGTAGTGCTCAGATACATACAACCTGTCAAACCTTACAACCCTACTACAGTAGTGCTCAGATACATACAACCTGTCTAACCTTACAACCCTACTACAGTAGTGCTCAGATACATACAACCTGTCTAACCTTACAACCCTACTACAGTAGTGCTCAGATACATACAACCTGTCAAACCATACAACCCTACTACAGTAGTGCTCAGATACATAACAACCTGTCAAACCATACAACCCTACTACAGTAGTGCTCAGATACATACAACCTGTCTAACCTTACAACCCCTACTACAGTAGTGCTCAGATACATAGAACCTGTCTAACCTTACAACCCTACTACAGTAGTGCTCAGATACATACAACCTGTCAAACCTTACAACCTACTACAGTAGTGCTCAGATACATACAACCTGTCAAACCTTACAACCCTACTACAGTAGTGCTCAGATACATACAACCTGTCTAACCTTACAACCCTCCTACAGTAGTGCTCAGATACATACAACCTGTCTAACCTTACAACCCTACTACAGTAGTGCTCAGATACATACAACCTGTCTAACCATACAACCCTACTACAGTAGTGCTCAGATACATACAACCTGTCAAACCTTACAACCCTACAGTAGTGCTCAGATACATACAACCTGTCTAACCTTACAACCCTACTACAGTAGTGGTCAGATACATACAACCTGTCAAACCATACAACCCTACTACAGTAAAGTGCTCAGATACATACAACCTGTCAAACCTTACAACCCTACTACAGTAGTGCTCAGATACATACAACCTGTCAAACCATACAACCCTACTACAGTAGTGCTCCAGATACA
Source organism: Oncorhynchus masou masou (assembly GCF_036934945.1). Lineage (NCBI taxonomy): Eukaryota > Metazoa > Chordata > Actinopteri > Salmoniformes > Salmonidae > Oncorhynchus > Oncorhynchus masou. The sequence goes on along the minus strand of NW_027006004.1, from coordinate 1,321 downwards.
TACAACCTGTCTAACCTTACAACCCTACTACAGTAGTGCTCAGATACATACAACCTGTCAAACCATACAACCCTACTACAGTAGTGCTCAGATACATACAACCTGTCAAACCATACAACCCTACTACAGTAGTGCTCAGATACATACAACCTGTCTAACCATACAACCCTACTACAGTAGTGCTCAGATACATACAACCTGTCTAACCCTACAACCCTACTACAGTAGTGCTCAGATACATACAACCTGTCAAACCATACAACCCTACTACAGTAGTGCTCAGATACATACAACCTGTCAAACCTTACAACCCTACTACAGTAGTGCTCAGATACATACAACCTACCTATCAAACCATACAACCCTACTACAGTAGTGCTCAGATACATACAACCTGTCTAACCATACAACCCTACTACAGTAGTGCTCAGATACATACAACCTGTCAAAACCATACAACCCTACTACAGTAGTGCTCAGATACATACAACCTGTCTAAAAAACCTTACAACCCTACTACAGTAGTGCTCAGATACATACAACCTACCAAACCATACAACCCTACTACAGTAGTGCTCAGATACATACAACCTGTCAAACCTTACAACCCTACTACAGTAGTGCTCAGATACATACAACCTGTCTAACCTTACAACACTACTACAGTAGTGCTCAGATACATACAACCTGTCAAACCTTACAACCCTACTACAGTAGTGCTCAGATACATAACAACCTGTCAAACCCTACAACCCTACTACAGTAGTGCTCAGATACATACAACCTGTCTAACCATACAACCCTACTACAGTAGTGCTCAGATACATACAACCTGTCTAACCTTACAACCCTACTACAGTAGTGCTCAGATACATACAACCTGTCTAACCTTACAACCCTACTACAGTAGTGCTCAGATACATACAACCTGTCAAACCATACAACCCTACTACAGTAGTGCTCAGATACATACAACCTGTCAAACCATACAACCCTACTACAGTAGTGCTCAGATACATACAACCTATCAAACCATACAACCCTACTACAGTAGTGCTCAGATACATACAACCTGTCTAACCTTACAACCCTACTACAGTAGTGCTCAGATACATACAACCTGTCAAACCATACAACCCTACTACAGTAGTGCTCAGATACATACAACCTGTCAAACCATACAACCCTACTACAGTAGTGCTCAGATACATACAACCTACCTATCAAACCATACAACCCTACTACAGTAGTGCTCAGATACATACAACCTGTCTAACCTTACAACCCTACTACAGTAGTGCTCAGATACATACAACCTGTC
>NW_027006003.1:0-3488 GCF_036934945.1 Oncorhynchus masou masou | reverse complement strand
AGGCTGCAGTCCATCAACCCTAACCAGGGACCTACTACCCCAACTGGATTCAGCAGGCTGCAGTCCATCAACCCCAACCGGGGACCTACTGCAGGCTGCAGCCCATCAACCCTAACCGGGGACCTACTGGGACAACCTACTACTGCAGGCTGCAGTCCATCATCCCTAACCAGGACCTACTACTGCAGGCTGCAGTCCATCAACCCTAACCAAACCTACTGCAGGCTGCAGCCCATCAACCCCAACCAGGACCTACTGCAGGCTGCAGTCCATCAACCCTAACAGGTAACCTCCTGCAGGCTGCAGTCCATCAACCCTAACCGGGGACCTACTGCAGGCTGCAGTCCATCAACCCTAACTGGTAACCTCCTGCAGGCTGCAGTCCATCAACCCTAACCGGGGACCTACTGCAGGCTGCAGTCCATCAACCCTAACCGGGGACCTACTGCAGGCTGCAGTCCATCAACCCTAACTGGGAACCTACTGCAGGCTGCAGTCCATCAACCCTAACCGGGGACGTACTGCAGGCTGCAGTCCATCAACCCCACAGGATCCTTCACCTATCAGAGTATGGCTTGTATAAGGAGAGAGGGGGAGAGAGGGAGAGAGAATAAGGAGAGAGGGGGAGAGAGGGAGAGAGGATGTCATCTTTGGATCTGCTCTTTCTACTACATATAACTGATCTCTTAGAGAGTGTGTTTGGAGCAGGAGAGAGAGAGGGGGCGGGAGATATTATGGTCTTATTCAACCATATTTATTATACAGAAAGTTTACTTGGACAATGTAAGTGATTTAACTTTCCATATCAATAAAGTTTATTGAATTGCTTTGAGAAAGAGATGGAGAAAGAGAGGGAGAGAGAGGAAGAGAGAGGTAGAGAGGGAGGGAAAAAGAGGGAGAAAGATGGAGAGAGAGAGAGTGAGAGAGAAAGCGAGGGAGAGAGAGAGAAAGAGAAAGACCAATTCCCAAACCTTCCACAACAAAGCCACCACCTACAGAGAGATGAACCTGGAGAAGAGTCCCCTAAGCAAGCTGGTCCTGGGGCTTTGTTCACAAACACAAACACACCCTACAGAGCACCAGGACAGCAGCACAATTAGACCCAACCAAATCATTAGAAAACAAAAACAGAATTACTTGACACATTGGAAAGAATTAACAAAAAAAAACAGAGCAAACTAGAATGCTATTTGGCCCTACACAGAGAGTACACAGCGGCAGAATACCTGACCACTGTGACTGACCCAAAATTAAGGAAAGCTTTGACTATGTACAGACTCTCAGTGAGCATAGCCTTGCTATTGAGAAAGGCCACCGTAGGCAGACATGGCTCTCAAGAGAAGACAGGCTATGTGCTCACTGCCCACAAAATGAGGTGGAAACTGAGCTGCACTTCCTAACCTCCTGCCCAATGTATGACCATATTAGAGAGACATATTTCCCTCAGATTACACAGATCCACAAAGAATTCGAAAACAAATTCAATTTTGAAAACTCCTTATATCTACTGGGTGAAATTCCACAGTGTGCCATCACAGCAGCAAGATTTGTGACCTGTTGCCACGAGAAAAGGGCAACCAGTGAAGAACACACACCATTGTAAATACAACCCATATTTATGCTTATTTATTTTATCTTGGTTCTTTACAATTGCACATTGTTAAAACACTGTATATATATATATATATATATATATATATATATATATATATATATATATATATATACAGTGTTTTAACAATGTACAATTGGTAAAGGACACAAGATAAAATAAACAATAAAGACACAATAAACAATAAAGACATTACAAATATATATAATATGACATTTGTAATGTCTTTATTGTTTTTGAAACTTGTATGTGTAATGTTTACTGTTAATTTTTATTGTTTATTTCACTTTATATATTATCTACCTCACTTTGCTTTCTTGGCAATGTTAACACATGTGTCCCATGCCAATAAAGCCCTTGAATTGAATTGAAAACAAGTTTCAGTAGAGTAACTAAACAGTACCTAAAACCCCTAGTAAAAACAAGTTTCAGTAGAGTAAATTAAACAGTACCTAAAACCCCTAGTAAAACAAGTTTCAGTAGAGTAACTAAACATTACCTAAAACCCCTAGTAAAACAAGCTCTAGTAGAGTAACTAAACAGTACCTAAAACCCCTAGTAAAACAAGTTTCAGTAGAGTAACTAAACAGTACCAAAAACCCCTAAAAAACAAGTTTCAGTAGAGTAAATAAACAGTACCTAAAACCCATAGTAAAACAAGTTTCAGTAGAGTAAATAAACAGTACCTAAAACCCCTAGTAAAACAAGTTTCAGTAGAGTAACTAAACAGTACCTAAAACCCCTAGTAAAACAAGTTTGTGACACGTTAACAAAAGCTGGTTAGAGTCCAAGACTGAAGCTAAGAGAGCAGAGTCAGACGGCCGGGATTTGCCCGTCATTATTGCCCTGTGTGTGACAGCTGGCCTCTGCATCTTTGTCACTGTTCCCTTTAATCACACACCAGCAGGTCTGTTGCAGCCTGCCACTGAGCTGTGGGGTGACCTGGCAGATCGCACGCCCTGAAAAATAACTGTTCACCCTGCCACACTTCCTGCTCCTACTGACAGCTGACTGACTGGCCAGCCCTGGCCTGGTGACTCTTAACCCGGGCCGACCCAGGGCCGATTCTGGGCCAGGTGGGGTTAATAATAAATAATATATCCCATTTAGCAGACGCTTTTGTCCAAAGCGACTTACAAGTCGGCTGAGGCCACTACTTTTACATACGGGTGGTCCCAGTGGGAATCGAACCCACGACGCTTGGCGTTGCAAGCGCCATGCTCTACCGACTGAGCCACACAGGACCAGGCCAAGGCCATGGTTTAGGGGGTTTGGGAGGCCATTGTAATAGTTAATGTGGTCATCATTCAGTGACCCTGAGCCTGCTGTCCACTTGTCTTTTACTGGTCTTCCTCCAGCTCTTTCTTTTCCCTTTGCTTGTTGGGGCCACACGGCGGCACGCTTATCAGCTGAGCTCAGGAAACAGTCAGTGTAAGAGGGGTCACGCTGTTATGAACTTGAGTGAAGACCCAAAAGCGGTTTTGACAGAAAACAGAGTTCTTTAATGAAAATACAGGAATGGCATAAATCCTCTTCCAACGTTGTCAGCGGAACAAAAAGAACGTTAGTATAGTGCAGGATGCTCCTGCCAGGCAGACTCCGACAGGACAGGACAAGGTGGAAGCAAACGAGACGACAGCTTGCTTCTGGCATCAAAAAACACAAACAAGAATCAGACACTGAAAGTAGCAGGAACAGAGAAAGAAATAGAGACCTAATCAGAGGGGGAAGAGAGAACAGGTGTGAAGAGGAAAGAGCTAGTTAGGGCAGATGTAGAACAGCTGAGGAATGAGAGACAGAGAAGGTAACCTAAAAAGACCAGCAGAGAGAGAGAATGAAGAGAAAGGACAGGAACAGACATAACAAGACATGACAC
>NW_027006002.1:0-3489 GCF_036934945.1 Oncorhynchus masou masou | reverse complement strand
TGTCACCTCAAGACTCTCATGGTATGCCCCTACATGGTCTGTTACCTCAAGACTCAGGGCATGCCCCTACGTGGACTTGTCACCTCAAGACTCATGGTATGCCCCTACGTGGTCTGTCGCCTCAAGATCTCATAGGTATGCCCTACGTGGTCTGTCACCTCAAGACTCATGGTATGCCCCTACGTGGTCTGTCGCCTCAAGACTCATGGTATGCCCCTACGTGGACTGTCACCTCAAGACTCATGGTATGCCTCTACGTGGTCTTGTCACCTCAGAGACTCATGGTATGCCCCTACGTGGTCTGTCACCTCAAGACTCATGGTATGCCCCTACGTGGTCTGTCACCTCAAGACTCATGGTATGCCCCATGGTCTGTCATCAAGGCTCATGGTATGCCCTACGTGGTCTTGTCACCTCAAGACTCATGGTATGCCCACATGGTCTGTCACCTCAAATCTCATGGTATGCCCCTATGTGGTCTTGTCACCTCAAGACTCATGGTATGCCCCTACATGGTCTGTCACCTCAAGACTCATGGTATGCCCCTACGTGGTCTGTCGCCTCAAGACTCATGGTATGCCCCTACGTGGACTGTCACCTCAAGATCTCATGGTATGCCCCTATGTGGTCTTGTCACCTCAAGACTCATGGTATGCCCCTACGTGGTCTGTCGCCTCAAGACTCATGGTATGCCCCTACATGGTCTGTCACCTCAAGACTCATGGTATGCCCCTACGTGGTCTGTCGCCTCAAGACTCATGGTATGCCCCTACGTGGTCTGTCACCTCAAGACTCATGGTATGCCCCTACGTGGTCTGTCGCCTCAAGACTCATGGTATGCCCCTACGTGGACTGTCACCTCAAATCTCATGGTATGCCCCTATGTGGTCTTGTCACCTCAAGACTCATGGTATGCCCCTACATGGTCTGTCACCTCAAGACTCATGGTATGCCCCTACGTGGTCTGTCACCTCAAGACTCATGGTATGCCCTACATGGTCTGTCACCTCAAAGCCATGGTATGCCCCTATGTCTGTCACCTCAAGATCATGGTGTGCCCCACGTCTGTCGTCAGCATGGTATGCCCCTACATGGTCTGTCACCTCAAATCTCATGGTATGCCCCTATGTGGTCTGTCGCCTCAAGACTCATGGTATGCCCCTATGTGGTCTTGTCACCTCAAGACTCATGGTATGCCCCTACGTGGTCTGTCGCCTCAAGACTCATGGTATGCCCCTACATGGTCTGTCACCTCAAATCTCATGGTATGCCCCTACGTGGACTGTTACCTCAAGACTCATGGTATGCCCCTACGTGGTCTGTCACCTCAAGACTCATGGTATGCCCCTACATGGACTGTCACCTCAAATCTCATGGTATGCCCCTATGTGGTCTGTCACCTCAAGACTCATGGTATGCCCCTACATGGTCTGTCACCTCAAATCTCATGGTATGCCCCTATGTGGTCTTGTCACCTCAAGACTCATGGTATGCCCCTACATGGTCTGTCATCTCAAGACTCATGGTATGCCCCTACGTGGTCTTGTCACCTCAAGACTCATGGTATGCCCCTACATGGTCTGTCACCTCAAATCTCATGGTATGCCCCTATGTGGTCTTGTCACCTCAAGACTCATGGTATGCCCCTACATGGTCTGTCACCTCAAGACTCATGGTATGCCCCTACATGGTCTGTCATCTCAAGACTCATGGTATGCCCCTACGTGGTCTTGTCACCTCAAGACTCATGGTATGCCCCTACGTGGACTGTCACCTCAAGACTCATGGTATGCCCCTACGTGGACTGTTACCTCAAGACTCATGGTATGGCCCTACATGGTCTGTCACCTCAAGACTCATGGTATGCCCCTACGTGGACTGTTACCTCAAGACTCATGGTATGCCCCTACATGGTCTGTCACCTCAAATCTCATGGTATGCCCCTATGTGGTCTTGTCACCTCAAGACTCATGGTATGCCCCTACATGGTCTGTCACCTCAAGACTCATGGTATGCCCCTACGTGGACTGTCACCTCAAGACTCATGGTATGCCCCTACGTGGACTGTTACCTCAAGACTCATGGTATTCCCCTACGTGGACTGTCACCTCAAGACTCATGGTATGCCCCTATGTGGTCTGTTATCTCAAGGCTCATGGTATGCCCCTACGTGGTCTGTCGCCTCAAGACTCATGGTATGCCCCTACATGGTCTGTCACCTCAAATCTCATGGTATGCCCCTACGTGGTCTGTCGCCTCAAGACTCATGGTATGCCCCTACATGGTCTGTCACCTCAAATCTCATGGTATGCCCCTACGTGGACTGTTACCTCAAGACTCATGGTATGCCCCTATGTGGTCTGTCACCTCAAGACTCATGGTATGCCCCTACATGGACTGTCACCTCAAATCTCATGGTATGCCCCTATGTGGTCTGTCACCTCAAGACTCATGGTATGCCCCTACATGGTCTGTCACCTCAAATCTCATGGTATGCCCCTATGTGGTCTTGTCACCTCAAGACTCATGGTATGCCCCTACATGGTCTGTCATCTCAAGACTCATGGTATGCCCCTACGTGGTCTTGTCACCTCAAGACTCATGGTATGCCCCTACATGGTCTGTCACCTCAAATCTCATGGTATGCCCCTATGTGGTCTTGTCACCTCAAGACTCATGGTATGCCCCTACATGGTCTGTCACCTCAAGACTCATGGTATGCCCTACGTGGTCTGTCACCTCAAGACTCATGGGTATGCCCCTACTTGGTCTTGTCACCTCAAGACTCATGGTATGCTCCCTACGTGGACTGTCACCTCAAGACTCATGGTATGCCCCTACGTGGACTGTTACCTCAAGACTCATGGTATGGCCCTACATGGTCTGTCACCTCAAGACTCATGAGTATGCCCCTACGTGGACTGTCACCTCAAGACTCATGGCATGCCCCTACATGGTCTGTCACCTCAAATCTCATGGTATGCCCCTATGTGGTCTTGTCACCTCAAGACTCATGGTATGCCCCTACATGGTCTGTCACCTCAAGACTCATGGTATAGCCCCTACACGTGGACTGTCACCTCAAGACTCATGGTATGCCCCTACGTGGACTGTCACCTCAAGACTCATGGTATGCCCCTACGTGGTCTGTCACCTCAAGACTCATGGTATGCCCCTACGTGGTCTTGTCACCTCAAAACTCATGGTATGCCCCTACGTGGACTGTCACCTCAAGACTCATGGTATGCCCCTACGTGGACTGTTACCTCAAGACTCATGGTATGCCCCTACGTGGACTGTTACCTCAAGACTCATGGTATTCCCCTACGTGGACTGTCACCTCAAGACTCATGGTATGCCCCTATGTGGTCTGTTATCTCCAAGGCTCATGGTATGCCCCTACGTGGACCCTGTTACGCTCAAGACTCATGGCATGCCCCCTACATGGTCTGTCACCTCCAAGATCTCATGGTATGCCCCTACGTGGAC
>NW_027006001.1:0-3491 GCF_036934945.1 Oncorhynchus masou masou | reverse complement strand
CTACATAAAGATATCCCGTATCTACATAAAGATATCCCACTGCCTACATAAAGATATCCCGTATCTACATAAAGATATCCCACATCTACATAAAGATATCCCGCATCTACATAAAGATATCCCACGCTCTACATAAAGATATACTCGCATCTACATAAAGATATCCCCGTATCTACATAAAGATATCCCGTATCTACATAAAGATATCCCACTGTCTACATAAAGATATCCCGTATCTACATAAAGATATCCCACGTCTACATAAAGATATACTCCATCTACATAAAGATATCCCGTATCTACATAAAGATATCCCGCATCTACATAAAGATATCCCACATCTACATAAAGATATACTGCATCTACATAAAGATATCCCACGCCTACATAAAGATATACTGCATCTACATAAAGATATCCCACGTCTACATAAAGATATCCCGTATCTACATAAAGATATCCCACATCTACATAAAGATATCCCGTATCTACATAAAGATATCCCACATCTACATAAAGATATCCCGTATCTACATAAAGATATCCCACGTCTACATAAAGATATCCCACATCTACATAAAGATATCCTGCATCTACATAAAGATATCCCGATCTACATAAAGATATCCTACGTCTACATAAAGATATCCCACGTCTACATAAAGATATACTGCATCTACATAAAGATATCCCGTATCTACATAAAGATATCCCAGTATCTACATAAAGATATCCCACGTCTACATAAAGATATACTGCATCTACATAAAGATATCCCACATCTACATAAAGATATCCCGTATCTACATAAAGATATCCCACATCTACATAAAGATATCCCACGTCTACATAAAGATATACTGCATCTACATAAAGATATCCCGCATCTACATAAAGATATCCCGTATCTACATAAAGATATCCCGCATCTACATAAAGATATCCCGTATCTACATAAAGATATCCCACATCTACATAAAGATATCCCGCATCTACATAAAGATATCCCACGTCTACATAAAGATATACTGCATCTACATAAAGATATCCCGTATCTACATAAAGATATCCCACGTCTACATAAAGATGTCCCACATCTACATAAAGATATCCCGTATCTACATAAAGATATCCCGTATCTACATAAAGATATCCTACATCTACATAAAGATATACTGCATCTACATAAAGATATCCTGCGTATCTACATAAAGATATCCCACGCCATAAAGATATCCCGTATCTACATAAAGATATCCCACGCCTACATAAAGATATACTGCATCTACATAAAGATATCCCACGCCTACATAAAGATATCCCACGCTACATAAAGATATCCCGATCTACATAAAGATATCCTACATCTACATAAAGATATCCCGATCTACATAAAGATATCCCACATCTACATAAAGATATACTGCATCTACATAAAGATATCCCATATCTACATAAAGATATCCTGCATCTACATAAATATATCCCACGTCTACATAAAGATATCATCTACATAAAGATATCCCACGCCTACATAAAGATATACTCCATCTACATAAAGATATCCCATATCTACATAAAGATATACTGCATCTACATAAAGATATCCCACATCTACATAAAGATATCTGCATCTACATAAAGATATCCCCATCTACATAAAGATATACTGCATCTACATAAAGATATCCCACGATCATAAAGATATCATCTAAAAAGATATCCTACATCTACATAAAGATATCCCACATCTACATAAAGATATCCCCACATCTACATAAAGATATCCCATATCTACATAAAGATATCCCACGCCTACATAAAGATATACATCTACATAAAGATATATCCTACATAAAGATATCCCAGATCTATAAAGATATCCCACGCCTACATAAAGATATCCCACGCCTACATAAAGATATACTGCATCTACATAAAGATATCCTATCTACATAAAGATATCCTGATCTACATAAAGATATCCTACGCCTACATAAAGATATCCCTAGATCTATAAAGATATCCCACGCCTACATAAAGATATCCTGCATCTACATAAAGATATCCTATATCTACATAAAGATATACCAGATCTACATAAAGATATCCGCCTACATAAAGATATCCCACATCTACATAAAGATATCCCAGATCTACATAAAGATATCCCGCATCTACATAAAGATATCCCACGCCTACATAAAGATATCCCAGATCTACATAAAGATATCCCACGCCTACATAAAGATATACCATCTACATAAAGATATCCCACATCTACATAAAGATATCCCATCTACATAAAGATATCCCGTATCTACATAAAGATATCCGTATCTACATAAGATATCCCGTATACATAAAGATATCCCGTATCTACATAAAGATATCCCATTATCTATAAAGATATCCCGTATCTACATAAAGATAACCCATCTACATAAAGATATCCCGTATCTACACTCAAAGATATCCCAAATCTACATAAAGATATCCCGTATCTACATAAAGATATCCCACGTCTACATAAAGATATCCCACGTCTACATAAAGATATCCCGCATCTACATAAAGATATCCCACGTCTACATAAAGATATCCCGTATCTACATAAAGATATCCCACGTCTACATAAAGATATACTGCATCTACATAAAGATATCCCGTATCTACATAAAGATATCCCGTATCTACATAAAGATATCCCACGTCTACATAAAGATATCCCGTATCTACATAAAGATATCCCACGTCTACATAAAGATATACTCCATCTACATAAAGATATCCCATATCTACATAAAGATATCCTGCATCTACATAAAGATATCCCACATCTACATAAAGATATCCTGCATCTACATAAAGATATCCCACGTCTACATAAAGATATACTGCATCTACATAAAGATATCCCACATCTACATAAAGATATCCCGTATCTACATAAAGATATCCCGTATCTACATAAAGATATCCCACATCTACATAAAGATATCCCGCATCTACATAAAGATATCCCGCATCTACATAAAGATATCCCGTATCTACATAAAGATATCCCACGTCTACATAAAGATATCCCACATCTACATAAAGATATACTGCATCTACATAAAGATATCCCGTATCTACATAAAGATATCCCACGTCTACATAAAGATATCCCGCATCTACATAAAGATATCCACTGCATCTACATAAAGATATCCCGCATCTACATAAAGATATCCCACATCTACATAAAGATATCCCGATCTACATAAAGATATCCCGTATCTACATAAAGATATCCCACATCTACATAAAGATATACTGCATCTACATAAAGATATCCCATATCTACATAAAGATATCCCGTATCTACATAAAGATATCCCACGTCTACATAAAGATATCCCGTATCTACATAAGATATCCCACGCCTACATAAAGATATACCCGTATCTACATAAAGATATCCCACGTCTACATAAAGATATCCCACG